>NW_021319528.1:251267-287740 GCF_001605985.2 Dendrobium catenatum | reverse complement strand
GATCTAAAAGAATCACATTTGACAGCAGTGAAAAGGATTTTAAGATATTTACTAGGAACTCAGAACTTAGGAATTTGGTATCCTAAGTTTAGCTCTTCATTTGAAATTATTGGCTATTCAGATTCACACTTTGCAGGCTGTAGGATGGATAGGAAAAGTACTTCTGAAACATGTAAATTCATTATAAATTTGTTGTTTCATGGTCTAGTAGAAAACAAAATTCAGTGTCCCTATCTACTGCAGAAGAAGAATACATTGCATTAGGATGTTGTGTGGTACAAGTGTTTTGGTTAAAACAACAGTTGGTTGATTTATGATTAACTATAGGCACTATTCCAATTTATTGTGATAATACTAGTGCTATTTGTATTTCAAAAAATCCTATTCAACATTCAAGAACCAAACACATTGACATAAGACATCATTTCATAAGGGATCATGTATCCAAGTGAGAAATTGAACTGACCCATGTTTCAACTGAAAATCAACTTGCAGACATTTTTACAAAACCTTTAGTGTTAATCGTCCGGGACAAAAATTTTTCGTACAGGACGATGTGTGTAAAATGTCAATCTGCGTGATTTCAAACCGTCTTAAGAGCAGTTTTTAATGTAGTTCGTCTGTACGATCCTCACGATCGTCCAGGACGAAATTTTCTTTCTCAAACGACGAGACGATTGAATACAGTAGTTGAACTGATAAGACAGTTTTTATTATGAACTTCGTCCGTACGAACCTTTGGTTCGTCCAGACGAACAGATGTCGGTTCATAGCGGGGGACGGTTTTAACTGCCATTAAAACGAGTTAACTTTTGATCATCTGTACGAACACGTGTTTGTCTGTACGATCGTCTTGGTCAAAGGTCTATATTAAAAGATGCTTCATAAATTGTGTGATTATAAAAAGCCGTTACTTTTTTGACTCACTCGTTCGTCCATATGAAATATTTTCGTACGGGGATGAATCGAATTCGTACGGGACGAACAAAATTTCTTCTGGTACGAACAGTCGTAATTCTTTAAATTGACGGTAATTTTTACTGAACAGTCACTCTCACACATCTCTTTTAAAGCTTTTATCTTTTCAATTCCTTCAAGGGCAAGTTCTAGCAAGAGACAAAAGACTTTGGCTAAGGGCCCTCCTAGGAATACATCCGAAAATTTCCTGTCTAAAGCCAATGAAGAATCTTTTCCTAGGTTTGTCTCTACAAAAATAACTCCATCTAGAGTTCTCCTACAGGATCATTTAACCTTCAAGGTAATGCACTTATTTGCCCATACTCAATTTAGTTTGATCCTCACTTTAGTTCACTTCTACAATAAAGAAACCTTCCACTATTTTCTGGCAAACATGTCATTCAACTCTGACCACTCTGTTATCACTTCCTTTATTTTCAAAAAGAAAGTTGAAATCACCAAAGATGATTTTGGTATTTTTCTAAACTTAAGGACTGAAGGGTTAAGGGCACACACTTTGACAAACTAAAGTTTTGATTTTATAGAAGTTAATCGAGTGATTAGAGGAAATAGAGTTAAGGATCATCAACCTAAAGTTTTAACTTTATTGCGTGAAGCCCGTATCATCCAGCATGTTCTTAGAACTTCCATTATCCATAAAGCTGGTGATAGAATCAACATCACTCCTCTTCTTTCTACTATTACCTACTTGATCATGGCTAGACAACCTATAGATGAGGCTCAACTCTTAATTGACTACATTTATAGTCTCTCTGAAATTGGTCATGTTTATCATAAAAGGAAAAAGAACATAGCCTTAGGACTTCTGATTGCTTATATTCTGGAGAAGAAGTATGATTTAACTCATCCTGAACAAGACTTTGAAGAACTGCTCTACTACAACGATGCATCCTTTAGAGCTATCTTCAATAAGGATGAGCCTAGTAGAACTCATGTAGTTCTAAGTGAAACAAAAGAAGAAGCCGGACCTTCACATGCTACTGGACCAAATTATGAGGATTTGGTTCAAAGATTTGAAAATTTAGAGGCTCATTTTGATCAAAGATTTGATCAAATTGAAACTCATCTGCAGCAGCAAGATTTCCAGCATAATCAGGATATGGGATATATGCGTGAACAAATAAATTCCATTAATACCAACATGTTCACGATCAGTAGTTACTTCAACTTTTTTGGTGCAGCACCACCTCCTCCTCCAAATCAGGGTCCAACTGAATGATTTGTTCAGTGTTTGTTCAGTGTTTACTCTATGTCTATTATGTACTTTAGTATTATCCTGTGTTAGTGAATTCCTTTTATGTGTTATCTTTCCAAGTTTTAGTTATGTTGTTATTGATATCAAAAATTTTAAATTGTAATAGTTTTTATCCGATATCAATATAAGTTTCAATGTTTTGCTGTTAAATATTTTAGAAATGTGTGTTAGACTTTATGACATTTATTTTATTTTAATCTTAATAGTACTTTATTTAACTTGTAAATTTAAATTAATTTCATTAGAAAATATGATTTTTTTTTAAATTTTAAGACATGCTTATAACTTGATATTCTTAGAATTTTTAATTCCATGTCTCTTATTTAGACTACATTATCTTGATATTATTATTGCAATTTAGATGTTTTCTTATTTTTTTTCCTTTTTCAATTAGTATTTATGCACTTAGAAAATTTTGAAATTTTATATTATTGAATTTGGAAAGAATTCAAATACTCTTGCAAAATTGTACAAATGTAGAAAAATCAAAAGAAGTGTGCAAAAAATTTGCAATGACAAAAAAGAGGCACAAAATAAGCCCAAATCAAAAAGATGCACAAAAATGTGCATGTATAAAATTGAAAAAGATGCGCAAAGCGCCACATGTGCTAATTATTTCTTTCCAGACTATTTTAATCTCTTAATTCAAATTGATCTAATGTTCATTCATAATTTATATTGAAATTTGAAATATAAAATTTTAATTCATCCTTAGTGCAATGATTCTCTTTATCATCATGTCTAAATTGACACATGCCCTTGAAAAACTCTTTTTATTTGCTAAGTTATATCACTTCTTAAACTATATAAAATTTCATGTCTTTCTAATATTTTCAATTTTTATTTGCATACATTATTTCAATCACTTTCAAGATTAAAATATCAAATGAATTTTAATTTTCTGCTTATATTTCTAACATTCTTTTCTTCTTCACCTTTTGATGTTGTCAAAAAGGGGGAGAAATTGTTTGTTTGTTGTGTATGTTTTCGCACTGTTTGATTTTCGTAGTGTTTGATTTCGTATGTGTTGTCTTTGTGATTTTTTATTATTTTATTTTTTGTTTTATAAAATTTTTGAAAAACAATTTTTTTTTTCAAATGCCTCCTTATTTTCATGAGTTCATCAATTCAGGGGGAGTTTAGGAGATACTTAGCATTTGAAACCCTACAAACAATAATTATTTTGTCATCATCAAAAAGGGGGAAATTGTATAGAGAGTTGCTATTTGCATATTTCATATTCTTGCAACTTGTATTATTTTGATGATTTCAAATATTATTGTTTTTTATATATCTCCTAACACTTTTTGGAAGTTTTATTTCTTGCTCTAGTGTGTACTAACATTTCAGGAAAATCAACTCCAAGTGATGAAGACATCAAACTATTCATTTGTAAATCATATTTTTTTACATGAAAGGGAGTGATTGTAATTGAGTGAAAAAATCACAACACACTCTTTGGGGATAATTTTTTGTGAATTGATCGTACGGGATGAACTATGTTCGTACGGGACGATCATGTTAATTAGCCCCTCAGAAGAGCACGGACGGAACATATGAGGACAAAATTTTCTAAGTCCTATTCGTCTAGGACAAATTTAATATTCATCCCGGGATGAAACTCTCGAGATTCTCACTAACAAAGTTTGTCCAGACGGAATTAATTTTCGTACCGGGACGAAACTCTTTGTATGAGTTCGTACAGGACGAAATTAACTTTCGTACCGGGACAAAACTCTCTGTATGAGTTCATCTAGGACGAAATTAATTTTCATACCAGGATGAAACTCTCTATTTAAAATCGTCCCAGGACAAAACCTGTTCGTCCCAGGACAAACTGAACCGACTTAAGTCAGTTGGTTACGTCCTGAAGAATTTTTGGAAACCGACCTATGAAATAACCGTTTCGTACTGGACGAACATAGTTCGTATGGGACGATGTGCATGTACGAACATAGTTCGTACCAATATATATTAGGTTCGTTTCGGGCACTTTAAGTAAAATCGTCTAGGACGATCCACGATCGTACGGGACGATCCACTGCATACAGAATTAAAAACTTGCAGTTTTTGAGTAGTTTTTCTTGTCTTCTGTATATATAGTCTAAATTAGACTGCCACCCATTCTTTTTGCCATTTGATCTTCATGCCTATTGAAATAAAACTCAAGGAGAGAGTGTGAGAGAGCATTCAAAGGAAGATTCCTACCACTAGAGCGTAAAGGCTTCACTTGGTGTTCAAAGGTAAGAATCTCTACTTGTGAATTGAGATTACTTCACTCTTTTCTTTCTTCTTTTTAGATTTCTTTTGAGAAGATTTGTCAAGGAGATTCGGTTCTCTACTAGCACTAGGAGAGTGTGGAAAGATGAAGAGTTCACTGCCCACACCAGGAGAGTGTGAACAGCCGAAAGGGTTCTCTTCCCACAATAGGAGAGTGTGAAAAGATGAAGGGTTGTCTGCCTACACTAGGAGAGTGTGAAAGGACGGACGGTTCTCTGCCTACACTATGGATTGTGTAAAAGGACAACGGTTCTCTTCCACTCCGGGTAGTGGTGAAAAGAGTATTTGTAAAGGCTTCTCCGCCTTGCTGTGGGTGCAAAAGGAGAGACACTATTGGTATTAGTGCAATACTCAGAAGGTGCCTCTGAGGAGTGGATGTAGGTCTGGTTTTGACCGAACCACTATAAATCTTATTTCATTTTCTTTATTGTTTTTTATTTTTTGAATTTTTCTTTTTTTTTTAAATATTTTGTGGTTGAAAATTTTTTCTATAAAAAAATCTCATTAAAAGTTTAATTTTCGGTTAAAATTATCAAAAGAGGGTTAAGTTTTTTAAAACTACCAATTCACCCCCCCTCTTGGTAGCCTTGGGACGTTAACTTAGGTTTAACAACCTATTCACTAGACTCAACATCTTTGGTCTCAACATTAGAAACGATTTATTATGTATAGTACAAGTGTAAGATATAAGCCTAGTCATTCCACAAGAAAAACATTTGACTCTAGGAAAGGATTTATTAATCTATGTAAATAATAGTGTCTTTTCTAAGGTTTTAATATTTTTTGCTTCATATTAGGATTAAAAAATTATTAAGGTGTGGGTGGAATCCTATTTTCCTCAAGTGCTTTTAATTCAACTTTAAAAAATAAGTTTGCACTTTTTTAAATAGCAATGTCAACTTTTAAATAATGCTCTATACTATCAGATTCAGCCATAAATGTATTTAAATCAATTTCAGGTTTAATGTTGGATGATTTCAATAGTTCAATCAGTTTGTTGAATTCATCAAACTTATCCAATTGTTTCATGTGTTTGCTATCAATTTGTGCGTGTTCTTTCTTAAGGATTTCAAGCTCTTTTTGTAATTTTAGGAAAATCTATGTTTAAACTAGAATGCACTTTTTGAGTTTTTGATATGAAGTATGTATTTTCTTAGAAATATCAAATATCTCATAATAAGTTTAGTCAAATTTCTCTTCCTGATTTAATTGATCAAGCTTGTCAGCCATTAAATACAAATTTGTGACTTGCTCCTCGGCTTTTAATTCTGAGGAATTCGAGCTGAGTCTGTCCAAAAATGCTCTTTGTAATCTCCTCTTCTCATTTATCACATTTTTTTCTCCTATACCTTCCCCTTGATAGGATTTTCTTTAAGATTTTGAAATTCATATTTAATGTGTCAAGGATTTCTGTATTCATATAAAATAACATTGTAAGAATCCTTAGCTTTTTTGTGAAACTTACCTTTATTCTATTTCTAACATATCCTTTACTTCCTTTTTATAAAACTCCTAAATTTCCTTATCATCAAGGCAATGTAATCTTCATCCTAAGGCTGAGATTGATCACTCTTCAAGTCATCCACTTTCAATGCTATGTTCTTCTCTTTTCACTTCTCACCTGCATCAATCTATCTTTGAGTAACTCCTTACTCATAAGCAATTAGTGATCCAAAAAGATTGCCAATAGAATAAACATTTAAATAATTTGATTCCAATATAGTAGTGATCTTTACATCGTAAACAATAGGCAAAAAAATATAGAATCTTATTTACTTTCTCAGAATTTATTAGTTCCCTAACAAAAGCATGCAATTAGGTAACTATTTTAGTGTAACGTGTGTACATATCCGTGATTGATTCATTTGGTTTCATGCAAAATAATAATCATGTAGCAAAATGTTCAATCTAGATTGTTTCACTTCGTTAGTTCCATCATATGTGATATAAAGTGTATCCCAAATTTCTTTTCCACTTTTATTGGTAGAGACATGTATATAGTTTTCATATTTAAGTGCACAAAAAAATTTGTTCAAACATTTAGCATTTAACTGAGCTAATTCTTTTTCTTCTACACTCAAGTTGGTATATGGTGTTTTAGTTCTAATGCCATCTATAAGTCTAGTTGTCCTAGTGTATCTTTCATGTACTAAAATCCACAGGCGATAGTCAAGATATTGAAGAAAGTAGACAAACGTATTTTCCAAAAATTTAAAGTGATGTTATCAAACAAAGGAGTCTAGTGATCGAATACCCATCAAGTGTGTTACAATTTCGAAAAGTAGCCATAATTATTTTCAAATTGTTTTTTAAACCATAATTTTGAAACTAAGCTCTAATACCACTTGAAAGTCTATTTAGGTTGTTAGACTTAAAGCAATTGTCCAAATGCTAATCAAGAGGGGTGAATTAGTAATAAATTTTATAGAAAATCGCATTATAATTTTAGAACAATGAAAAATTTTATCAAATTAAAAAAAAAACATTTCAACCATAAAAATAAAACGAGTAGAAAAATAAAAATGGGTAAAGTAAAAATACAAAAAATTATTGTGGTTCAGTTTAACTAAACCTAGTTAATTTTGTGACCTTATATATAAAAGACACGAAAAATCATCTAGAAAACTTAAAATTTCAATTTTGATAGTCCACGATCATACAATACGATTGATGATTGTATGTACAAATAATTCAAAATTTTCTTGTATGATTTAGTACAAACTAATTTCATACTCTGATAGAACTGTGTCTGAACTGACATCATATAGTATGACTATTCAAAATTAAACAAATTTGTCCAGTACAATTCATTAAGAATAAATTTTGTAGTCTGAAAAATATTTCGTACGAAACCCATATCGTATGATAGGATATTTTTTCATCAAACCGTGTTTCATTTGGTATAAAAATGGTTGCAACCATTTCCTAATCTGGAAGTTGTCTATACAATCCTAGGATCGTAAAATACAAACAGTTCAAGAAATTATACATGTTCGTAAGGACGAAAAGATATGAGACCATTTCATAATATGGATGTCATCTATATGAAGGTAACTTCATTTAGTACGAATAAAAATTAGAAAAATTTTCATGCAAAGTTTTATTAGCAACTTTCTAGAGGAATGCTCAGGTTAAGTTGTCTCGTACAAACAAAAATTGTATAGTACAATTAGTTTAAAAATTACAATTTTTTACAGTCCCCTAGTGTGTGCGTGCACGATTACTTAATTACAATCACACTCTCTCAGATTCAAGAAAAGTATAAAACATACAGACTTCAAATATAATTAATCCTAGTCTAATCTATCTTAAAGTCTTCAACTTTCTTGAGTATGATTTCCCTGAAACATTAGTACACATAATTAATAAAAGAAATATTTCCAATATATGTTAGGAGAATTCTTAATCAATATAATAATATTTTAGAATGCTCAAAAACATACATGATATAAAAATATAGTTATGAAAACTAAGTTTTGATAGCTGGACCTAAAATCACAGCTTTAACATTAAAATCAGAAAAGGAACAATGAGAGAATCTCTGAGGTGAGAAGGGATGCAATTTCCACTAGGAAGAATACTAGGTGGTCCACATGTGGCTTAGGCAAATTATAAAGAGTTTAAAGTAATAAATAGCATCAAGCGCTATTTCTTCTTGAGAAGTTAAGTGGCCCTCTTTAGTAGTAAGTTAAATAATTCTACAAAATTATTACAGGCTTTAATCCTGGCATACATAAAACCAAAGTCATCTTCCCCCAAGGAGAGCCATTTAGCTTTGGCCTGATGGATGATCTAGCTACTCCAGGCAACCTAAAAAATAACAACTGAGGAATAGATACATTTTAAGGTCTCATTGAGGCTCGAGTCAAGCATATTGCTTTGTAGTATAAGCATATAGTTCCTCTAGAAACTATGAAGCTATGGTGGAAATGATGTTAGAAGAAGACCAATTCTCACTCTTAACAAAATTCTTAAGTGTTAAAGCCTAGAGTAAAAAACTCCAATAGCACTTCCTTAAAAACCAGCTGAAAAAGTAGTAATAACTCCTTCCCAAAAATTTTCAAGGTTGCTCCAATAGTTTTTAAAAAGAAACCTATGTTAATTAATAATAGAAGAATCACAGAAAAGAATAAGCGGAGAGTGGTCAAAATAGTGAGGCGGTTCCACCTTATAGAAGGGGGAAGGAAAATTATCCATCCAAAGATGGCTTACAAAAATTCTATCCAATTTAAATTGTATAGGATTATCAATCATTTAGTTAAACCAAGTGAAAAATAAACCAGTAGAAGTAAGATCCAACATACTAGATTTAAAAACCCAATTGTTCATTTCACCAAATCTGCTAAAAAGAATGGGATTACCTCCAAATTTATCTTTCACATCTCTACAGCAGTTAAAATCCCCCATGCAATCCAAGGTGTAGAAATAGTGTCGGCTGGGCAAGTTAACAACTTCCAAAGTGGAGCATGATTCAAAGGAGAATTGGCCGCATAAACAATTGGCAATGACAATAGAGAGGGAGGTAAAGCACAAAAAGTAAAAGTGTCGTGAATCAGTTGAGGGTGGACAATAATAGGTGAAAATAAAAAAAACAACCGGATTCCATTTCGGTCAGATCCTCTCCGGAGCAGATAAATAAAAATTATTACTACTTAGCTCATTAGGAAAAATGAGATGAGAGTTCACGAACCACTTGTCATCTAAAGCAGTTGTTGGGATCTTTTCTTCCAAAATGCACAACATGTCAAAATGATGAGAATAGATAAGTTGTTCGCAAGCTAACACCTTGTCGAGAGCATTAAAGTCTTGGACATTCCAGCACCCAATGTGATGGAGGGTCCTTTAGATTTTGAAGTAGTTTGCATTTTTTTAGCGCCTTTAGATTTGGAGGTTTCAGATGATTGAGACTACAAAGTTTTAGAAACTTTAGAAGTCGTATCAGGATGGTTTACTACTTGATATGGAGGATCTTCTTACTGCAAAATCTAAATTTTATTGTGAGAGATGACCTTAGACTTGATGAAAAAGGAACCCACAACCTTATAAGTAACATTATGAGCCATAGGGGGTAATGTTTCGGGAAAGGGGAAACGAATGGGGAGAAGAAGGACTATTTGAAGAAGAAGATTCTTCAGTCAGAAAATTAAAATTGGGAATAAGCAATATTGGAATCAATACCTCAGAAGAAGAGTTTTTGGTTTGAGAAATGAGAGCAGGTAGAGAGGTAGTGGGAGAAAGCAACAATGTGGAGGTAGAAGAGATAGAGGGGGATGGTGGGAAGAGTCTATAATAAACTGGGCATGGACAAGGGAAGGCACATGACAAAGAGGGGTTTTGGTAACAATGGAGGATGGGATAGGCGCTTTATAAGAGGGAGGTGGATGGGTAGCAGCAGTAGAGGGAATTGAGGAGTTTTGATTTAGCAAAGGTTGAGCAGTGTTAGAAATGATACCACGGGGCCTCAGGTCGGCAGGATGGGAGGGTCATGCTCTAGAGGTGATTCTTCCATGGGGTTGGTGGGTTTGAGGAACTTTCGATGGAGGGTTGATATGGCATAAGTTGGAAGAATAAACATTTGAGCCATAACCATGGCAAGGGGCGGGCTTAAAAACATATTGAACCTTAAGGGATACATCATATCCATCTAGAGAGATCAGAATTTCATCAAGAAGTGAGGAAGTACTCAAAATCATGACACATACCCTTGAAAAATTGAGGCAGGTTTTCCTCGCAATGAGAGCATCCACCACCAGCGGGTGGCCGACGAAGCTAGCAATCTTCGAGATCCCCAAATGGTTCCAAACTGCCAATGGAAGTTCCATAATCTTGATACATATGAGGAAGGAGCTGAACTCATCACATTTTGATTTGAACTTAGGTGTCCACTTCTAAAGGATGAAAGTTCTGCTAAAAATAACCAGGAGCCACTCGAACCAGGTGACATCAAAGCCTTCAGGAGAAAAAAAAATTAAAGAGGAAGAACCCATCGTTCAATGATAATAGGTCAATCGAGCCTTTAGGGGACAATAACGTGTTAACATAACTTTGGAGACTAATATATATAAGCATGTGCCAATGAAATATCTGACATGAGAAAGGCTCTTGTCAAAATTCACCAAAGCATGATCATCTGTAGTAAAAGGGTATTTGGCGGTAAGAGTGATAAAGGACAGGGAAAACTCGTCAGCCACCGGGTCATGCTATGTAAGGTTTAAGATGTAATTTTGGTCAGAGGGCACAAAAATGATAGGGTAAGATCTCTCAGGGAGGGGTGGAACATCATTAAGATAAGAAAAAGATAACATAAGAAGAAAGGAGGAGAGGGGGGAGAAACACCCCTCTGGAGGCTAGCAGCAGAAAAGAGAGGCGTCGGGAAAGAGGAGAAAACCCTAGCCGGGCTCTGACAAAAAAAGGAATTTATGACCAAATTTTTTTCCCTCTCTCTCTCTCTCTCTTTATATGTCTCAGTACGAGCTGTGTCGACAATACATGTGAAAGAAAAAAACTAGCCATGTTCTTTTTTTTTGAAAAATTTATTACAAAACTTTCTTTTCCTTTCTTTGTATAATTCTACTATATTTTTTAATGTTATTTTCTTATATAAGAATATATTTTCTACATAACGCAGGGATAAATGCTCATTTAATAAGCATAAATAGGGTATAAGTGAGTCAAGCTGATTTATGCTCAACATGTTCACGGGCTCGTGAGTCAAATTATCAAGTGCACAATTTAAGTTGGGGCTCAAACTCATCCTTATTTATTTAACGAACACCAGTTTGAGTTTGATGAGGCTTTACTCACAAGCTCACTAGTCGGTTCAATTATCTATTAACATTTTAAAATATTTTTTTTTTATTTTATTTATTAAATTTGAACCCTCCTAATCCCACCTAAAATTTAATACTAAATGTTTTAATACCGCCTAATCTTGCTCAAATTTTAGGTAGACAATACTCAAGGCGCTGTGTTTGTACAGGCCTCATGGCCATGGGACAAGTGTGGAATGAATGAGTGCATGGAATGAGGTAGAGTGCGCATGTGATTAATGGCAGAATCGATCCAAACTGCACAAGGAAGAAGAACGAGATCGTAGAAGATGGCAGAGGCTTGCGAGCCAACTAAAGCTCATTCACAGCAGGACGATAGACTTCGAGCTCATTTTTTGAGCTCGACTCGAGCTCAAGTTTGAGCTAATTTTTTAACTGATGAGATGAGCTTGATAAGGACAATACTCGAGTCATTTACACTCCTAAATAAATATACGGACATGTGAATGATCCCATCCACTTAAAAAATTTTGCAAGCTTTTCAAATTGAGGACCTTCAGTACATTAATATTATTTGTTCCCAACATACATCGTGCATGCTCATTGAAGTAGCATTTTTTAACTCTGAAAAATAATATGATAATATTAAAAATATGAAGGCATCAAACACCCCAATATTAAGCAAAAAATAAGTGATGCTTTCTCTTATGCACGTTTGAATTATTAAAAAAAGTAATCTAAAAATATATAATATAAAATAAATTTATTGTAAAGTAAATTCAATATATTTAATTTAAATATGCTTGGCCTTAATTGAGTAAAATAGGTAAATATTCTTGTAAGATGTTTTACTATTCAACTCATTTTAAATATTCAGTTCAAGAAACTTAGACAAACTTAGATTGCTTTCAAGCATTCATTTCTAGAGGAATATAAATAGCCCAGTAGCTCTTCTTTATCTCAAAAAGAGCGAGAGAAAAGTAGATATGGCAAAGGCACTTGCATTGAAAGTTTTCCCTTCATTTGTGGAGGGAATGATAGGTTCAAACCCTGAGGAATTTGGCATCAAAATAAGAGGGTCTTTTGCTTGGTGTTCATACATAAATCACTTATGTAATTTAGGAGGTTGAGATGATGAAGGCCTTCCTCAGAAGTACAGAAGAGAGGCAGAAAGTAGATTCCAATGCAAAAATGTGAGTGCGGCACCTCAAAGAGGTCTCCTTGGACTTGGAGAATTGCATGGACAAGTTTGAAATCTATTTAAAACATCGAATAAATAGGTAAACATATTCATTTTCATTATAGTTGCTACTAATTTTACTTCAAAATCTTTTTCACATAAATTAACTTAGGATTAAAAATACATATTTAAATTTCATAAGAAATATGTTATCTTTTTATGTTACTCTAAAAAAATTTGATAATTATAAATAATATTTACATGATTTTAAAAATAAAATTTTTATATATTTAAATTAAACATATACAATATAGAAAAAATTACATAGAGAAAACTTAATAAAAGTTTGGATGACGTGGACAAGTTTGATTAGCTAGCTAGTATCCTAGAAGTAAAAAACTCATGATGAGCTAAAAGTTGATGATGAAATTTTGTGGAATTGTAACAACTAATTTTTTTCATACCCTCTTCAAATAAGAACAATGATAAATTGACATACATATAATCCAAAACCCTAAACCATGATAATTCATGAAATTTGACAAGGGAAGGTCAAACTCTACTTTGGTCTCATTCTACAAATAGAACTATGATCTATAGATTGTAGGATGATGTCCACAAGAATAGTCTTCTTCTTAATGGTAAAAAAATTAACTTTGTGAATATTTTACATGTGATAACGCTACAATTCCTATTGAAACATGGTCAATATGAATTAAGTTGTTAGACCTAAGCTTATGTCCCAGCGGCTAACCAAGAGGGGGGTGAATTGGTAATTAAAAACTTATCCATCTATTAAAATTTTTTATATCAAAAATAAATTTAGTGAATTTTGTAGATAAGGTTTTTCAACCATAAATTAAACAGTAAGAATAAAAGCAGCAGAAAATAAAAAAGACACAAGACTTATAGTGGTTCAGTCAAACATGACCTACATCCACTCCCCGGATGAGCCCTCCGAGTATTGCACAAATTCCACTAGTGACTCTCCTTTTACACCCACAGCAAGGCGTAGAAGCTTTTACAAAACTCTCTTCCGCCATTACCCGGTGCGGCAGAGAACCGTCATCCTTTTACACTCTCTAAGTGTTGGCAAAGAACCGTTTGTCCTTTCAAAGTCTCCAAGTGTGACCAGAGAATCCTTTAGCTGTTCACACTCTCCAAGTGTAGGCATAGAACCCTTAGGCTGTTTACACTCTCCAAGTATAGGCAGAGAACCCTTCGGCTGTTCACACTCTCTAAGTGTAGGCAGAGAACCCGTGGGCTTTCACACTCTCCAAGTGTCGGCAGAGAACCAAATTTCCTAGACAATTCTTCTCTCAAGAAATCTTGAAGGACAAGGCAAAATAATGAAGTAATCACAAATCACAAGTGTAGATTCTTCCCTTTGAGTATCAAGTGAATCCTTCACGCTCTAGTAGTAAGAATCCTCCTTCAAACACTCTCTCACACTCTCTCCTGGACTCTACCTTCCGTTGACACTAAGATTAGTAGGAAATAAGTTTAAGAGGCAGTTTTAATTGGAATTTATATAGGAAAGACACAAAAAATCATCCAAAAAACTACTGATTTTTAAACCTGTACACAGTGTATCGTCCTGTACGATCGTCAGATCGGCTTGTACGAATAATGTTAAATCAGTTGCATATGAACCCAATGTATATTGGTACGAACTGACTTCATACCCGATCATCATCCTGCACGAACTAAGTTAGTCCAGTATGAATAGTTATATCATGTATTGGTTTGGACTAACTGTAGGACATTCTCAAAATTTCAAGGGACAGAGCACTTCGTCCTGGGACGAATGTTGGATTTCATCTAGATGAAATTTATCCAGAGAACTTCATCCAGAGATGAGCAGGATGAATCATCTTGATGATTAGATTAACCTATGTGTCCAAAGGATTTTGTCTTGGGATGAACAAGATGGATTGTCTGGACGATTAGTGTACCTCAAGTGTCCAGAGGACTTCATCCAGGGACAAATGGTACACTTCGTCTAGACGAACAGTTCTAAGGATCCAGAGGATTTCATCTAGGGATGAATGGTGCACTTCGTATGGACGAACTGTTCAAAGTGAGAATCCAGAGAATATCCTATAGGGATGAATAGGGAAATTCATTTGGACGATCAGGACTTAGAAAAATTTTCTCACTTCCTGCTCGTTCCGTTGCTCTTCCGAGGGGATAACTAACTTGATCGTTCTGTATGATTAATATAATTTTTTTAATGATCTCCCCAAGTGTGTGTGTGCTAAGCTATTTAATTTCAATCATATTTTCTCAACTAAATTACAATAAAAAATACAAACTTTAATTTACAAACTATCTCATGCTGAATTTGATTTGAACTCTTCATTGGTCTAGAGTTAGATTTTCTTGAATTGTTAGTCCACACTAGAGCAAAAAAAATTCTTCCAAAAAGTTTTAGGAGAAAACAAAACTTAAAATAATAATATTTTGAATCTACAAAACTATACAAGTTGCAAGAAGGTAAAATATGCAAATAACAACTCTCTTAACAATCTCCCCTTTTTTGATGATGGCAAAATAATTATTATTTACATAATTTTCAAATTCTAAGAATCTCCTAAACTCTTCCTGAATTGATAAACATGTTAGAATAAAGAGACATTGCACAACAATTTAACTCTTTTTTTTTTAAATTACGATCAGATATAACGAAATAAAGAAACCTATACTATATGAAACAAAAATATGATATAAAACAAAAAATACTAACAATATTTTCTCCCCCTTTTTGACAACAGCAAAAGGAGAAGAAGAAAAAGAATAGAAATGTTCCTTTTATAATTGATCCTTGAAAGTGATTGAAATAAATTAGCAAATAAAACTAAATCATTAGGAAAATATAATGATTCATAGAATTTAAGAAGATATATAACATTGATAATAAAAAGCATTTTGCAAAAATTTGAGTTAATTTAGACATTGAGATAATGAATATTATTGCATAAAGGATGAATATAAAATGCATATATTTAAAATTTCAATACAAAATAAAATTGTGCAGAAGATTAATTTGAATTAAAAGATTGAAAGCTATAGGAAAGAATCTTAACAAAATACAACTTGTGACGCTTTGCGCATCTTTTCAATATTTGTGATATGTTTTGTTCATCTTTTACAAGTGGGCTAATTTTGTGCATCTTTTTTAATTTGCGAACTTTTGAGGATTTCTTTTGATTTTCGTACATTTGTACATTTTCAAGTGTATTCTCAATCTTTCCAAAATCAATAATCTAAAATTTCAAATTTCTTTAAATATAATAAAATTTATATTGATGATAGAAATAAAAAAAAAAAAGAAAATTTGATAATTGTAATAATAATATGAAAATTTAAATGAGTCTAACAAGATACATAAGATTGACAATCTTAATTATATCAATTTATAAGCATAAGTTAAATTTAGAAAAAAATAGATTTTCTAATGAATTCAATTTTGTGTTGCACTTCAAGAAATAACACTTATAAGAACAAAATTTTTAGAGACTTTTCATATAGACTAAGACACATTTCAAAATAAGATTAAAACCAAGACAAGATAACTTATATTGATATCATGATAATGAATATTACAATCTATGAAATGATATCAATACCACATAAAACTAAAATGACAACACATTAAATGAAACTAACACATAACTAAAGCAAAATACATCACAATCTATCACATTACAATCACATTAACTAAAAAAGATCATAAGCAAAAACATGAATCACTCTGAGGGGCCATGATATGGAGGAGGAGGTGGTGGAGCATTAAACAAATTAAAATAACTTCTTATCATAAGCATGTTTGAAATTATATCATCCATCTACTCTAGCATCTATCCCAGGTCCTGATTGTACTAAGCATCCTGTTGTTGTAAGTTAATTTCAATTTGATCAAATCTTTGATAAAAAATAAGACTGAAAACGATTAAATCTTTGAACCAAATCTTGATAATTTGGTTCACCAGTAGGTGTAGGTGCGGGTTCCTCATCTGAATCACTAATAATATGTTGTGCATGTGGTTCATCTTTATTGAAGATTGCTCTAAAAGATCCATCGTTGTAATAGAGAGGTTCTTCAAAATATTGAAATGGATGTACTAAATCATACTTCTTCTCCAAAATATATATCACAGGATGTCCTAAGGCAATGTTTTTTGTTTCTCTTGTGGGCGACATGGACAATCTCAGAAACTCCATAAAGGTAGTCAATGGTTAATTGGGCTTCATCTATAGGTTGGCTAGTTAGAATATAATTGGTTACTATAGAAAGAAGAGGAGTAATGTTGACTCTACCACCAGCTTTAGGAATTATGGATGTTCAAAGAACATGCTGAATAATATGAGCATTTCGAATAAGAGTGGACACTTTAGGCAAATGCTTTTTAAATCTAATTCCTCTAATCACTTGATTAATTTTAGTCTAGTCAAAATCAGAAGTATTGGACAAAGTATGTGCTCTAATCCCTTGAGTCCTTAAATTTAAGAATATTCCCAAATCCTCTTTAGTAATTTGTACTTTCTTCTTAAATAAAAAGTATCTAATCACAGAATGATCAGAGTTAAAGGACATGTTTGCAAGAAAGTAGTGAAAGGTCTTCTTATTATAGAAGTAAACTAGAGTGAGAATGAGGCCAAATTGGGTGGAAGCAAACAGATTCATTACCTTAAAAGTCAGTTATACTTGAAAAGATGGAGTGATCTTAGCAAAAGCAAATATAGGAAATTACTCTTCATTGGCTTTGGATAGAAAGTTCTCACTAGAGTTTTTGTGTGGTCCCTTAGCCAGTACCTTTTTGTCTTTCGCTAGAGCTAGCCATGGATAAGATCTAAGAGAAAAGGGGTTTGAAAGGGATGTTTGAAGTGATGACATTTGTGTTCAAAGCCTTTCCATTTAATGAAAAATACATTTTTTTACAAACGAACATAAAGTCTTTTGACCAAATGATCGTACAGATGAACATGTGTTCATCCTGGATGATCAGACATTT
Organism: Dendrobium catenatum; assembly: GCF_001605985.2. NCBI lineage: Eukaryota > Viridiplantae > Streptophyta > Magnoliopsida > Asparagales > Orchidaceae > Dendrobium > Dendrobium catenatum. The sequence goes on along the minus strand of NW_021319528.1, from coordinate 270,262 downwards.
AAGATCATTTTGATGGCAATTTAAACCATCCCCCACATCGAATCGCCAAGCATTCATCTGTACGAACCATAGATTAGTACGTACAATCATGCATATTAAAAACAACCTTATCCATTTAACTGTCAACATTCATACAAACATTTTAAAATTTCGTCCGCATGATCTTGATGATCGTACAAACAAACAGTAAAATAAAAACTGTACGCAAACTGTTCAAATCTGACCGTTAACACATTACACAATTCTTCCCGTATGGAAATAATTTCGTCCTAGATGATTTTCACTCAATTTTTTCGAAAATTGCAATAAAAAATCTATATGTGAGAATTTTTTCAAAACTAAAACACAAACAAACAAAAATAATTCAAAAATCTTTAAAACACAAACTCAAATACAGAAAATCACAAATTAAAAAAAATACACACAAAACACTAAATACAAAAACACATATCAATATTGTAGAATCATTTTAATTAAGCATTTAAATCGTTCACACCAAGTCTTGTTCTTAATGTACTGAAAGTATCAAAGGCTAAAGGTTTTTTAAAAATATTTACAAATTAATATTCTGTATAAATATGAATGTGTTCAATTTTTCATTTGGATACATGATCCATTATGAAATGATGTCTGATGTATATACATTTGGTTCTTGAATGTTGAATAGGATTTTTAGAAACACAAATAGCACTACTGTTATCACAATAAATGGGAATAGTGACTATAGTTAATCATAAATCATTCAACTGTTGTTTAAGCCAAAGTACTTGTGTCATACAACTTTCTAATGCATTGTATTCAGCTTCAATAGTATATAGGGATACTGAATTTTGTTTTCTACTAGACAGAGATACTAAAGAATTTCTAAAAAACTGACATGTTCCTTAAGTGCTTTTTCTATCAACCCTACAACCTGCAAGTTCAGAATCTTAATAACCAATTATTTGAAATGAAGAGCTAAACTTATGATACCAAATTCCTAAGTTTTAAGTGTTGAAACTCGTTCACTATGAATTATGTTGTTAAACCTAAGCTTATGTCCCACGGCTAACCGAGAGGGGGGGGGGGTAAATTTGTAATTAAAAAACATCTAGTGTAGATAGAGAACCCTTCATCCTTTCACACTCCCTTAATATGGGCAGAGAACTCTTTGTCCATTCACACTCTCCTAGTGTGGGCAGAGAACCCTTCGTCCTTTCACATTGTCCTAGTGTGGGCAGAGAACCAGCATGTGTTCACACTTTCCAAGTGTCGGCAGAGAACCGGATCTACTTGATAGATCTTCTTCATAAGAAATATAAAAGGATGAGAAAAAAGAGTGAAATTATCATAAACCAAGAGTAGAGACTCTTACCTTTGAGTACCAAGTAAAACCTGACGCTTCAATGGTAAGAAATCTCCTTCAAATGCTCTCTCACACTCTCTCCTTGAATCTCTTCTCAATAGGCACGAACATCAGTAGGGAAAAAGATTAAGTGACAGTTTAGATTGAACTATTTATAGGAAAGGCAAGAAAAACCATCCAAAAACTACAAAATTTCAAGTTAACATGCCGTGGATCATCCCGTACAATTTTACTTAAAAGTGTTGGAAACTAACCTAATATATATGAGTACGAACTGAATTCATACACACACATCGTCCTGTACGAACTAGGTTCATCTAGTACGAACAGCTATTTCATAGATCAGTTTCCAAAAAACTGCAGAATGTCGCCAAAAAGTTCAGAGTTGGTTCACTTCTTCTTGGGATGAAAATGGTTTCTGTTGCAAACCTTATTTCATGGCTTATGTTTTGATGATTGGCAAACCCTACTGATTATCTTGGACTGCCTATTTTTTCTAACATTTCAGGAATCGAATATTGGATGAACAAATGATGCAAATGCAGAAGTGGGTAGGATAGAGTTGAGTCAGTCTGTAATCTATTTTTTTTCTCTTATTGAGTCAATTTGTAATGTTCAAAAGACTAATACTTAGTAACCCTACACACACACACTTGAGAGATTTAGAATCTCTATTTTTGCTCACATCGGCCAGGCCGATCCCTTGGATCGTCCTAGACGATCTAGTTCAAAACAGAGACTCTAATCAGGATTCTTAATTAAGGCAGCCGACATTAACATATCAGCCTGGACGATAGGTTTATCGGCTAGGACGATAAGCTCAAAATAGAAAGAAGTTGCCGCCATAGACAATTAAGGTATATTGTATTTTTAAATTATTGGCAGGACGATCATGGATCGGCCTGGACGATATTCACAAATTATGCCTTAATTGATCAGGAAATCAAGGGAGTAATTAAGGATGATTGATAAGATCATATCATCTTGGATGATTGCAGGATCGGCCAGGAAGATCTAGTCAAAAACCTTAAGTTTCTTCAGGACGATAAATATCAGCCAGCTCGTATCCAGGGCTATTGTCAGGGCAATTTTCACATGATTTGAACTAATTGGCCAGGACGATCTAACCAATTTTAAATCGTCTAGCTTTGCATCCAGGGTGATGCTCTGGCCAATCTTCTGAGTTTTGTACTGATCGGCCAGGCCGATGTCCATATCGGCTTGGACGATAAAGTTGGAAATTGCAATTAATTAGCTCCTTTAAAGCTCTTTTATTTAAGAGCTCTTGTTCTACATTTTTGAGAACCTTTGGCTGCTGTCTTGACCTGAGAAGACCTTGATGAGAGAAAGAGAGAGAGGGAGAGAGAGAGGATCTTGTGAGGGGATTCACAAGGGTTGCTTCAAGGATCGATATGCTTGTTCTTCGTCTAGAGTTTCTCGTCCTTCAAAGGGTTGGTAAAGGTAAGGAGTTAGCTTTTGGTTGTGGTTCTCTGCCAGCTTCAGGAGGAAGCAAAAGGAGATAAGTTCTTTGCCTTGCCAGGGTGGAAAAAAGGAGGTTCTTGTGAGGGCTTCTCCGCCTAGCCGTGGGGGCTAAAGGACAGTCACTTTTTGTAGTGCAATACTTGGAAGGTGCCTCCAAGGAGTGGATGTAGGTTGAGTTGACCGAACCACTATAAATTTCTGTGTTCTTATTTTTTGCTTCCGCACTTTTAATTTCACATTTATTTTTTTGGTGTTATTTTGATTTATGCAATTTTTATTTTTTGTGAAAAGAAATTTTAAAATACCAATTCACCCCCCCCCTCCTCTTGGTTAGCTTGGGACTAAGTTCATAAGGGCTTAACATCCCTAATGAACTTTCAGTTTCGTCCAGACATAATGTTTACAGAGGATAAGTCATCCTGGAATGATAATCAATTTTTTTCTAATGAAAATTATCTAGATGGCAATTCATCCCGGGACGAATTTTAGTTCGACCTGTATGAATTTACTCCAGAGGGCATCTAATCTTGGAACGATAATAAATTTCATCTGAACGAAAAGTCTCCAGAGGCCATTTCATCGTGGGATAAATAGAATTCATCCTGGATTATTAGGACTTAGAATAATTTTTCTTCAACTCCTATTCGTTCCATTGCTCTTTCGAGTAGATAACTTACCTGATTGTCCAGTACGAACTAGGTTCATCTCGTACGATCAGTGCATAATTTTTTTTTAAATCTTCTTAAGTGTGTGTTTATTTATTCACTCAATTACAATTACTTCCTCACAAATTTAATTCAAAGAAAAGTACAAGCTTCTAATTTACAAAATATCTTATGCTGAATTTGATTTGAAGACTTCGTAATCTAGAGTTCGATTTTCTTGAAATGTTAGTAAACACAAGAGCAAAAACAAATCTTTCCAAAAAATGTTAGGAGATAACTACACATAAAACAATAACATTTAGAATCATTAAAACAATACAAATTGCAAGAATGTAAAACATGCAAATAACAACTCTCTTAATAATCTCCCCCTTTTTTATGATAGCAAATCAGTTATTTTTTCTATAATTTCAAATTATAAGAATCTTCTAAAATCCCCCAGAATATATTAACACGTGAAAATAAGGATGCATTTGAATAATAAAAAAATTGTTTTCAAATTCTTTAGACTAAACAGAAATAAACACACAACAAAACAAAATAAACACACATACGATATGATAGAACAAACGATATCTCCCCCTTTTTAACAACAATAAAAAGTGATGAAGAAAAAGACTAGAAATGTAAGCAGACATATGAAAATCATTTGATAATTTAACCTTTAAAGTGATTAAAAAAAGTTATACAATTAAAATTAAAATATTAGGCAAATCATAGAAATTCCTATAATTTAAGAAGAGATATAATATAGATAATAAAAAGAATTTATTAAAAACATTAGTCAATTTAGACACTAAGATAGAGAAAATCATTGCAAGAAGGATGAATAGATTAATCGTATATTTCAAGTTTCATTATAAAATAAATGTATAGAAGATCAATTTGAATTAAGATATTAAAGAAGTCTGGAAAGAAATTACTACAACATGTGGCCCTTTGCGCATCTTTTTCAAATTTGTGGCACATTTTTGTGCATCTTTTCACTTGTTGGGATTATTGTGTCTCTTTTTCATATTGTGAAATTTTACGAATTCCTTTTTATTTTTGTACATTTGTACAATTTTCAAGAGCTGTCGTATTCCTTCCAAAATCAATAATAAAAAATTTCAAATTTTTCTAAGAGCATAAATATTAATTGATAAGTGAAATACAAAATAAGAAAAACATCACAATTGCAATAATAATATTAACAATAATGTAGTCTAAATAAGTTACATGAAATTGATAATCTTAAAAATATCAAGTTATAAGAAAAACTTAACTTTAGAAAAAATAGATTTCTAATGAATTTAATTTTAACTTACAACTCAAGATATAGCACAATTAAGATTAAAAATCTAATGATTGTCATAAAGGTTAACACACATTTCTATATCATTAAAGCTAAAACACGAGAACATATATTGATATCAATATGACATATTACAATCTAAGTACAAGATATCAATACAAAAACATCTAAGGAAAAGAAAATACAACAAACTTTTCTAAAAACAACAACTAAGACACAAACAACAGAAAACAGATAAAATCAAGCGCAACAATCACTCAGACGGATCCTAATCTAGAGGAGGAGGATGAGGTGAAACACCAAAGAGGATAAAATATGTATTCATCATAAGCATATTGGTACTGATATCATTTACTTGATCTCTCATAAATCCCATGTCATGCAGATACTGTGCATCTTGCTGCTGAAGATGAGTTTCAATTTGATCAAATCTTTGATCAAAATGAGACTCAAAGCAATCAAATCTTTGAACCAAATCCTAATAATTTGGTTCATTGGCGGGTGCAGGTGTCGTTGCAGCTTCTGGTTCTTCTTATGTATCACTTATGACATGTGCTTTACTTGAATCATCATTTTTGAAGATTGCTCTAAATGATCCGTCATTATAGTAGAGCGGTTCTTCAAACTCTTGATCAGGATAATCTAAACCATATTTCTTATCCAAAATGTATTCAACTTGAAGTCCTAATGCTATATTCCTTTTTCTTTTATGCTCTATATGACCTATTTCAGAAAGTCCATTAAGATAGTCAAGGAATAATAAAGCTTCATCTATAGGCTCTCTAGACATGATCAAAAAGGTCACCATAGAAAGAAGAGGGGTTATATTATCCTATCACCAACTTTAGGAATAATTTAATATCTAAGAACATGCTGGATGATTCGTGCATTTCTATTTGGTTTCCTAGCCAGAACCTTTTGTCTCTTGGATGCACTTGTCATTTAAAAAAGATCTAAAGTACAAAAGAGATTGAAAGTGAAGTATAGAGTGTGACTGTTGAGTTCAAAAGCCCATCTATTTATTGAAAAATGACCTATTCGAACCAAACAAAATCACTTTTGTCCTGTACGAAATTTTGTTCATCCCGTACAAAAAATTTTCGTATGGACGAACCAATGCATCCAAAATGAAACGGCTATTCGTAATCAACACAACTTACGAAGCATCCTTCTGTACAGACTTTTGACCACCGATCATATAGATGAACAAGTGTTCTTCCTAGGATGATAAGTACGTATGATAATTTTAAAGGCAGTTAAAACAATCCCCTATAATGAACCGACATGTTTTCGTCCGGTACAAACCAAGGTTCGTACGTACGAAGTTAGTATTAAAAACTACCTTATCCATTGAACAGTTTTATTCATTCATCCCATGATTCTAAAAACATTTTGTCCCAGATGATCGTGATGATCGTACAAACAAAGTTATAATTAAACACTGAAAATGGCATGAAACGGTTCAAAATACAACAGTTTGACAGTCTTACACAAATAATACCGAACAAAAAAATTTCATCTCGGACGATTGTCACTCAAAATTTTCAAAATTTGCACTCAATTAAAGTAAACAACAAAACAGAATAAAACACAATGAACAACAAAAAAACACAAACTCTAAAAAAAATCACACAACAAAATCAAAAACTTATGAAAAACACAAAAACATCAACTAAAAAATTAAATATCAATGTTATAAAAATATTTTTGATTAAGCATTCAAATCAATCACACCAAGCATTGTTCTTAATGCACTGAAAGTATCAAAGGCTAAATACTGAAACTCATTCAATATGAATTAGGTTGTTAAACCTAAGTTAATGTCCCACAACTAACTAAGAGTGGGGCTGAATTGGTAATTAAAAAATTTTAACCCTCTTTTGAATTAGGAAACGAAAATAAAAACTTTTAGTGAGTTTTTCAAGAAAATGTTTTTCAACCACAAGTACAAACGTTAAAAACAAAAAGGCTGCGAAAAAATAAAAGACACGAGATTTATAGTGGTTCGGTCAAAACTAGACCTACATCCACTCCCCGGAGTCACCCTCCGAGTATTGTACTAATACCATTAGTGACTCTCCTTTTGCACCCACAGCAAGGCGGAGAAACCTTTACAAACTATTTTCACCACAACCCAGTGTGGCAGAGATCCGTCGTCCTTTTATATTATCCCCAATGTTGGCAGAGAACCGTCCATCCTTTCACACTCCCTCGATGTCGGTAGATAACCGTCCATCCTTTCACACACTCCTGGTGTATGCAGAGAATCCTTCATCCTTTCACACTCCCCCGATGTCGGTAGAGAACCATCCGTCTTTTCACACACTCCCTCGATTTAGGCAGAGAACCCTTCGTCCTTTCACAAACTTTCGGGCTGGGCAGAGAACCATTCGCTCTTTCACACTCCCCCAATGTCAGCAGAGAACCATCCGTCCTTTCACACACTCCCAATATAGGCAGAGAACCCTTCATCCTTTCACACACTCCCGGTGTGGGCAGAGAACCCTTCATCCTTTTACACTCTCCTAGTGTAGGAAGAGAAACTACGGCTGTTCACACTTTCCAAGTGTCGGCAGAGAACTGGATCTCATTGACAGATCTTCTTGACAAGAAATCTAAAGAAAGAGAGAAATGAGTGAAGTAATCACAAACCAAGAGTAGAGAATCTTACCTCTGAGTGCCAAGTGAAACCTTCATGCTCCAATAGCAAGAAATCTTCTTCAAACGCTCTGTCACACTCTCTCCTAGACTCTCTTCTCAATAGGTATGAAGATCAGTAGGCAAAAAAATTAAGTGACAGTTTAGATTGGATTATTTATAGAAAAGACAAGAAAAACTATCCAAAAACTATAAATTTTTAAGTTAACATGCAGTGGATCGTCCCGTACAATCATGGATAGTCCCGGATGATTTTACTTAAAAGCTTTGGAAATGAACCCAATGTATAAGTGTGCGAACTAAGTTTGTACACACACATCGTCCCGTATAAACTAGGTTCGTCCGGTACGAACGTTTATTTCATATGTCTGTTCTCAAAAACTGCAGAATGATGCCAAAAAGTTTATAGTAAGTTTACTTCATCCTGGAATTAAATTTGGTTCGTCCGGATGAAATTATTATACAGGAAAAATCATACTGGCATGATAATTAATTTCTTCTGAACGAAAATTCTCCATAGTGCAATTTGTCTTGGGTCGATTTTATGTTGACCCGTATAAAATTTCTCCTGAGGGCATCTCATCCCGAAACGATAATAAATTTTTTCTGAACAAAAATTCTCTAGAGGTTATTTAATCATGGGATTAAAAGATTTCGTCTTGGACGATCAAGACTTAGAAAAATTTTTTATAACTCCTGTTCGTTCTATTGCTCTTTCGAGGATAAAATTGATTTGATCGTCCCGTACGGACTTGGTTCGTCTCGTATGATAAGTACAAATTTTTAAAGTTCTCCTTAAGTGTGTGTGTTGTTTATTCACTCAATTTTAATCACCACCTCTCAAAGAAAAATACAGGCTTTAATTTATAACAGATTGCATGCTAAATTTGATTTGAAGTCTTCGTATTCTGGAGTTCAATTTTTCTGAATTGTTAGTATATATAAGAGGAAAAATAATTTTTCCAAAAAGTGTCAGGAGATAACTACACTTAAAATAATAATATTTGGAATCATCAAAACTATACAAGTTGCAAGAATAAAAAACATGCAAATAACAACTCTCTTAACAATCTCCCCCTTTTTGATGATGGAAAAATAATTATTATTTGTATAATGTCAAATTCGAAGAATGTCCTAAACTCCCCCTGAATTGATGAACACGTTAAAATAAGGAGGCAATTGAACAATTTTGTTTTTTTTTTTTACAAAACAAAATAAACACACAAAAACCAACACACACACATTATACGATAACTTCGATGATATGAAAAGAACAAATAATTTGTCCCCCCTTTTGACAATAGAAAATAGTGAAGAAGGAAAAGACTAGAAATGTAAGCACACATATGAAAATCATTTGATAATTTAACCTTTAAAGTGATTAAAATAAGTTATGCAAATAAAATTAGAACATTAGGCGAATCATAAAATTTCATAGAATTTAAGAAGAGAAATAATCATAGATAATAAAAAGAATTTATCAAAAAACATGAGTCAATTTAAACACTATGATAGAGAAAATCATTACAATAAGGATGAATAGAAAATTATTTATTTCAAATTTCAATTTGAAACATAAATGGATATAAGATCAATTTGAATTAAGAGATTAAAAGATTCAGGAAAAAAAATAACTTCCACATGTTGCGCTTTGCGCATCTTTTTCAAATTTGTGACATATTTTTGTGCATCTTTTCACTTGTTGGGCTTATTTTATGCCTCTTTTTGACAATACGAACATTTGTGCATTTCTTTTTATTTTTATACATTTGTATTAATTTCAAGAGTAAATGTATTTTTTCCAAAATAAAAAATCTAAAATTTCAATTTTTTCTAAGTGCATAAATATTAATTAATAAGTGGAATACAAAATAAGAAAATATCATAATTGCAATAATAATATTAACAATAATGTAGTTTAAATAAGAAATATGAAATTGACAAACTTAATAATATCAAGTTATAAGCAAAACTTAAATTTAGAAAAAATTAGAATTTTTAATGAATTTAATTTTAACTTATAATTCAAGATATATCACAATTAAGATTAAAAATCTAATGATTGTCATAAAGGCTAAAATATATTTCAAAAATATTAAAGCCAAAAACACAAGAACATATATTGATATCAATATCAAGATATTATAATCTAAGCTCATGATATCAATACAAAAACAAAACATCTAACGAAAAGAAAATACAACAAACTATTCAAAAAATAAAAACTAACCCACAAAACTATAGAAAAACACATAAAAAATAAGTGAAACTATCACTGAGACGGAATATGATTTGGAGGAGCAGAACCAAAGATGTTAAAATATGTACTCATCATCATCATATTGTTACTTATATGATTCATCTGCTAACTCATAAAACCAATGTCATGCTGATATTGTGTATCCTACTGCTGAAGATAAGTCTCAATTTGATAAAAATGTTGATAAAAATGAGTCTCTATGCGATCAAATCTTTGAACCAAATCTTGATAATTTGGTTCATTGGCGGGTGCAGGAGCTTCTTTTGGTTCTTCTTCTGTATCACTTATGACATGTGCTTTACTTGAATAATCATTTTTGAAGATTTCTCTAAAGGATCTGTCGTTGTAGTATAGAGGTTCTTCAAACTCTTGATCAGGATGAACTAACCCATATTTCTCATCCAAAATGTATGTAACTAGATGTCCTAAGGCTATATTCCTCTTTCTTTTATGCTCTACATGACCTATTTTAGAAAGTCCATAAAGATAGTCAAGTACTAATTGGGCTTCATCTATAGGTTCACTTTTCATGATAAAAAATGTCACCATAGAAAGAAGAGGGGTTATATTGACTCTATCACTAGCTTTAGGAATGATTGAGGTTCTAAAAATATGTTTGATGATTCGTGCATTTTTGACAAGACCACAAACCTTAGCCACATAATTATAAAAATTGTATCCTCTAATCACATTATTAATTTGATACCATTCATAATCAAGAGTGGTGATCAGGGTGTGTGGTCTCGCTCCCTTAGTTCTTAAATTCAGAAAGGCTCCAAAGTCAACCTTGGAGACCTCAACTTTTTGTTTAAAATCAAAATAGCGGATTGTAGAGTGGTCAGAATTGAAGGACATGTTGGCGAAAAAATAGTGAAAGGTTTACTTATTGTAGAGATAGATGAGGGTAAGGTTGAAATCAAACTGTGTTGAAGCAAATAGATTCATAACTTGGAAGGTAAGTTGTTCCTGAAGGTGGACTCTAGATAGGGTGATCTTTGCTGAGGCAAACCTAGGAAATGATTCCTCATTTGCCTTGTAAAGGAAGTTCTCCGAGGGATTTCTATTGGGTTTCCTAGTCAGAACCTTTTGTCTCTTGCTTGAACTTTCCATTTAAAAAAGATCTAGAGTATGAAAGAGATTGAAAATGATGTTTAAAGTGTGGGTGTTGAGTTCAAAAGCCCGTCTATTTATTGAAAATGACGTTTTTGTAACATACGAAAAAATTTTGTCCCGTACGAAATTTTTTTCGTCTCGTATGAAAAACTTTTGTATGGACGAACTAATCCGTCCAAAATGAAATGACTTTTTGTAATCAACACAACTTACGAAACATCCTTTTGTACATACTTTTGACCACTGATTGTATAGATGAACACGTGTTCTTACTGGGACAATCAGTACTTATGATAATTTTAAAGGCAGTTAAAACCGTCCCCTACATCGAATCGACATGTGTTCGTCTTTTGGTTTGTACGTACGAAGTTAGTATTAAAAACTACCTTATCTATTCAACCGCCTTATTAATTCATCCCAACGTTTGAAAAACATTTTGTCTCGGATTATCGTGATGATTGTACAGATGAAGTGACAATAAAACATAGAAAACTGCACAAAACGATTCAAAATCTGACAATTTGACACACTTACACAAATCGTCCCCTATGAAAAAAAATTCGTCCAGGAGGATTGACACTCAAAATTTTCAAATTTTTGCACTCAATCAAAACTAAAACACAAAACACACTTAAAAATACAAAATAACAAAATACAAAAATACTAAATAAAGAAAATCACACATACAAGTTCACAAAACTCATAAAAACACAAAAACATCAACTAGAAAAATAATCATCAATGTTGCAAATACATTTTTAATTAAGCATTCAAATCAATCACATCAATCCTTGTTCTTAATTCACTGAAAGTATTAAAGGCTAAAGGTTTTGTAAAAATGTCTGCAAGTTGATTTTTAGTAGAAATATGAGTGAGTTGAATTTGTCCTTTGGATACATGATCCCTTATGAAATGATATCTTATGTCTATATGTTTGGTTCTGAATATTGAATAAGATTTTTAGAAATACAAATAGCACTAGTATTATCACAATAAATTAGAATAGTGCTTATAGTTAATCCTAAATCAATCAACTATTGTTTCAACCAAAGTACTTATGCCACACAACTTCCTAATGCATTGTATTCAGCTTATGCAGTGGATAGGGCTACTGAATTTTGTTTTTTACTAGACAAAGAGACTAGAGAATTTCCAATAAATTGACATGTTCTAATAAGTGCTCTTTCTATCCACTATACAACCTGCAAAGTCATAATCTAATAATCAATTATTTGAAATGAAGAGCTAAACTTAGGATACCAAATTCCTAAATACTGAGTTCTTAACAGATATCTTAAAATCCTTTTCATTGCTGTCAAATGTGATTCTTTTGGATCTGATTGAAATCTAGCACACAAGCAAACACTAGACATGATATTGGGTTTTGTAGAAGTCAAGTAAATTAAATATCCAATTATCCCTCTCAATTTCTTTTGATCAACAGATTTTTCTTTAGGGTCCTTATCCAACTGAATTGAGGAACTCATTGATGTACTAATAGGTTTAGCATTGTCCATTTCATACTTTTAGAGGATGTCCTTAATTTATTTTGATTGGCTAAGAAATGTACCCTCCTCAATTTGCTTAATACTAAAGCCTTAAAAGTAACTTAAATCTCCCATTAGACTCATCTCAAATTCATTACTCATTGTTTTTGAAAAATCATCACAATGATTTTTATTTGAAGATCTAAAGAAATTGTCATCCACATAGACTTATACAATGAGTATATCCTTTTCAAATTTCTTTAAAAAGCGTGTTGTATCCACACTTCTTTTTTCAAATGATTTTTCAAGTAGGAAGGTGCTCAACCTCTCATAGTAAGCCCTAGATGCCTATTTCAATCCATATAATGCCTTTTTCAACTTAAAAAATATGATTTTGGTATTTAGAATTTTCAAATCTTAATGGTTATTCTACAAAAACATCTTCTTGAATTACCCCATTTAAAAAGGCACTTTTCACATCCAATTTAAAAAATTTAAATCCTCTAAAATTGGCAAAGCCTAACAAAACCCTAATTACTTCAAGTCTAGCTAAAGGGGCAAAAGTCTCCTCAAAATCAATCTCTTCAATCTGATTATACCCCTTACCAACTAATCTAACCTTATTTCTAATGACCACTCCTGAGTCATTTATTTTATTTTTGAATACCCACTTAGTTCCAACTACACTTTAATCCTGTAAACTTGTTGTTAATTCCCAAACTTTATTTCTTTCAAATTGATTCAACTCTTCTTACATGGCCAAAATCCAAAATTCATCTGAAAGTGCTTGATCAATATTAGTAGATTCAATTGTTGAAATAAAGACTGAATGATTGACTTCTTTGTTTAATCCACGCCTAGTCCTCACACCCTCACTAGGTCCACCAATTATCAACTCCTTTAACTAGTTTTTAGATAATCTCAAATCTCTAGGCAAAGGATTTTCTATCTCCAAATTGTCTTCCAAATTTATTTTATCAATCTTTTGGTAATTATCCTCAATCTCATCTTCAACAATATTTGGCTCTTCTAAATTTCCAGATTTATCAAATACAACATGTGTGGTCTCTTCAATTCTTAAAGTTCTCCTATTGAATACTCTATAAGATTTTCTAACACTTGAGTATCCAACAAAAACTCCTTCATCTGATTTTGGATCAAATTTTCCTAAGGCCGATTTTCTATTGTTATGTATGAACACCTTGCAACAAAAAATATGTAAATGAGACAAATTAGGTGTTCTTCCTTTTAGCAACTCATAGGGTGTTTTATTTAAATTGGATCTCACATTCACCCTATTGAGAACATAACATTCAGTGCTAACCACCTCAGCACAAAAATATTTTGGAAGTGAGTATTCTGCCAACATTGCTCGGGCAGCTTCTATTAATATTCTATTTTTCTTTCGACTACGCCATTCTGCTGAGGGGTTCTTGGTACAGAAAGGTTTTGATCAATTCCTTTCTCCTTATAAAAATTCTCAAATCTTTCATTTTAAAATTCTCCTCCATAATCATTTTGTATAGTTATGATTTCACACCCAAGTTTTCTTTGAACACAAGTCAAAAAATTTCTAAATTCCTCATATTATTCACTCTTATGAAATAGAAATCTAACCCATGTGAATCTAAAAAAATTATCCACAATCACAAATCCGTATACCTTCCCTCTTAGACTCAAAATTCCAACTGGTCTAAAAAGCTCCATATGCAAAATCTCCAATGGTTTACTCATTCTAAGATCCTTATTGGACTGAAAAGAGAAGTTCACTTGCTTTCCTAATTTTCATGCTTCACAAAGGTGATCATTAGTAAAGTCTAGTTTTGGTATACCTATCACTAAGTTCTTTTGGGTAATCCTCCAAAGGTTTTTCAAGCAAGAATGATAAAGTCTCCTATGCCAAAGCCATGACTCATTAGATACAATTTTCAAACAAAAAATAATAAGAGAATGAATGTAATTCAAGTCTAGTATATAAACATTGTTTACCCTTTTATCATTCAAAACATCAATTCCATTTAGGCTTAATATGCAACTAGTTGGAAAAATTTTTACACAATATCCTTTTATCACATAGCTGGTTTATACTTAAATAATTATACTTTAAGCCTTCTACCAATAACACAATTTCTATGAAAAAATTCTTAATATTTCTAATCATACATATCCCAATCACCTTCCTTGTGGTGTTATCTCCAAGTGTAACCTTGCCTCCACTCCTGGCTTCCAGCGATCTGAATTGTATAGTATCTCTAGTCATATGCTTTGAACATCCGTTGTTTAGGTACCATATGCTCTTATGAGGTTTTGTGTGAGAGCCACCCTTCAAGAATATCAAGCATTAGACCTGGGAACCCAAATAAGTTTGGGTTTGCCTTTTAGCAATTTATAAAAAGATGCATTTATGATATGTCTAAGTTTATGCATCTTAGGTTTCCACACCAAATAGTTTTTCATCTTCGAAGTACAGGTGTGAGCTATGTGTCCAACCAAACCATAATTATTACATTTAATATTAGGAAAAAGATTCCTAAGTCTTCTTCCATTCATTTGTCTTTTTAGGGATTGCATAAATTTAGGATACAAAATAGGATTAGTGAAATCCTCAAGTTTGGGGGGTATCCTATTATCCACTAGAACTTTTATATTAAAAATAAAATGAATTCATATCCTTCAAAGTACGATTTGAATAATTTAATTTGTAAAGTTAGCTCTCCGATTCATCATTAAAATTCTTAAATTTAGTTTCAAGTTTTGTATAGGATGATCTTAAACATTAAAAATTCTTATTCAAGTCATCAATCTTATCAAGTAATTTCATGTGGTTGTTATCAATAAAAGCATGATAATTCCTAAGGATTTCATGATCCTTTTTAAGCTCTTCCAATTCTAAACTCAGGCTAGCATGCATTTCCATTAATTTCATATATGCTTCATGCATGTGTTCAGAAACATCAAAAACTTTATCATAAGTTAAGTCACATACCTCTTCTTGATCTGACTGATTAAGATTGTTGGCCATTAAGCATAGATTTGTGACTTCCTCTTCCTTTTCTGTCTTTGACGAGTTGGTCTCTCACACTCTCTCCTTCAAATGCTCTCTCACACTCTCTACTTGGCTCTCTTCTCAATAGGCACGAAGATCTATAGGCAAAAAGATTAAGTGATAGTTTATATTAGACTATTTATAGGAAAGATAAGAAAAACCATTCAAAAACTGCAAAATTTTAAGTTAACATGCAGTGGATCATCCCATATGATCGTGGATGGTCCCGAACAATTTTACTTAAAAGCTTTGGAAATGAACCCATTGTATATATGTACAAATTGAATTCGTACACACACATCATCTCGTATGAACTAGGTTCGTTTGGTATGAACAATTATTTCATAGTTTGGTTCCCAAAAACTGTAGAACGACACCAAAAAGTTCAGAGTCGGTTTAATTCATCTTGAGACAAAATTTGGTTAGTCGGGACGAAATCCTTATAAAGGACAAAATTTCTCCAGAGGGCATCTCATCCTAGAACGAAAATAAATTTTGTTTGAACGAAAATTGTCAAGAGGCCATTTCATCCTGGGAAGAAAATATTTTGTCCTGGACGATCAGGACATAGAAAAATTTTCTACAACTCCTGTTCATTCCATTACTCTTTCGAGAGATAACTGATGTGATCGTCCCGTACAAACTAGGTTCGTCCTGTATGATCAGTAAAAAATTTTAAAGTTCTCTTTAAGTGTGTGTGTTATTTATTTACTCAATTACAATCACTCCCTCTCAAGGAAAAATACATGCTTCAATTTAGAAAGGATTGCATGCTAAATTTGATTTGAAGTCTTTGTAGTATGAAGTTTGATTTTTCTGAATTGTTAGTACACACAAGAGTAAAAACAATTTTTCCAAAAAGTGTTAAGAAATAACTACACATAAAATGATAATATTTGGAATCATCAAAACAAAATAAGTTGCAAGAATATAAAACATGCAAATAGTAACTCTCTTAACACTAAAGGTTTTGTAAAAATGTCTATAAGTTGATTTTCAGTAGAAACATGAGTTAGTTCAATTTCTCCTTTGGATACATGATCCCTTATGAAATGATGCCTTATGTCTATATGTTTGGTTCTTGAATGTTGAATAAGATTTTTAGAAATACAAATAGCACTAGTGTTATCACAATAAATTAGAATAGTTCCTATAGTTAATCATAAATCAATCAACTATTGTATCAACCAAAGTACTTGTGCCACACAACTTCCTAAGTAAATGTATTCAGCTTTTATACAAGATAGGGCTACTGAATTTTATTTTCTACTGGACCAAGAGACTAGAGAATTTCCAATAAACTGACATATTCCAGAAGTGCTCTTTCAATCCACCCTACAACTAGTAAAGTTAGAATATGAAGAACCAATTATTTCAAATGAAGAGCTAAACATAGGATACCAAATTCCTAAGTTCTAAGTTCCTAACATATATCTTAAAATCCTTTTCAATGTGTCAAATGTGATTCTTTTGGATCTGATTGAAATCTAGTACACAAGCAAATACTAAACATAATATCGGATCGGCTAGTAATCAAGTAAAGTAAAGATCCAATTATCACTCTAAATTTCTTTTGATCAATAGATTTTCCGTTAGGGTCCTTATCCAACTAAACTGAGGAGCTCATTAGTGTACTAACAGGTTTAGCATTATCCATTTCGTACTTTTTTAGGATTTCCTTAACATATTTTGACTGACTAAGAAATATACCCTCCTCAATTTGCTTAATACTAAAGCCTAGAAAGTAACTTAAATCTCCCATTAGACTCATCTCAATTACACTACTCATTGTTTTTTTAAAATTATCACAAAGATTTTTATTTTTAAGATCCAAAGATGATATGATGTCATCGACATAAATTTTTATAATGAGTTTATCCTTTCCAAATCTCTTTAAAAAGTGTTGTATCCACACTTTCTTTTTCAAATGATCTTTCAAGAAGGAAGGTGCTCAACCTCTTATACCAAGCCCTAGGTGCATGTTTCAATCCATATAATATCTTTTAAACTTAAAAACATGATTTGGGTATTTAAAATTTTCAAATCCTTATGATTATTCAACAAAAACATCTTCTTGAATTATCCCATTTATAAATGCACTTTTCACATTCATTTGAAACAATTTAAATCTCTAAAACATGCAAAGGCTAATAAAACCCAAATTGATTCAAGTCTTGCTACATAGGCAAAAGTCTCCTCAAAATCAATCCCTTCAATCTGATTATACCCCTTTGCAACTAATCTAGCCTTATTTCTAATGATCACTCTAAATTCATTCATTTTATTTTTGAATATCCACTTAGTTCCAACTACACTTTGATCCTTTGTCCTTGTAGTCAATTCCCAAACTTTATTTCTTATAAATTAATTCAACTCTTCCTGCTTGGCCAAAATCCAAAATTCATCCGAAAGTGCTTGATTAATATAATCACAAAGCATATGCATAGTTTCCAACAAATTTTCAGATATGAACTGATATCTTTTATTCTTTTCTAATCTCAAGATAATATTACTAACTAGATGTTAGGAATAAAAGATATACAGCAAACGATGCATCTTCTAATCTCTAAAAAAAAAATATTTTCAATCAAAAAAACCTTTCCAAACATAAATTACGATTACTATAACTAAATGAACTCATTATATTTTTATCTCAAATATCCTCTTTTGAATGAAAAGGAAAACCCATGAATTTTAACTAGATTCTTTTAGATTTCTTTTCATAATATCTTTTAAGAAATGCATTTAGTCTTCATTTAAATGTAATGAGAAATAGGCATGCATTCCAATTTAATAGCTTATACATTCATGAATCATTGAAAATGCAAACAAGATTGAGTTAAACAACAAAAGAAAATTCTTCTCATTGCTATAAGAGAAAACAAAAAGAAAAATTCTCACATTTTAAATCAAACAAACTTTCTTCTCCTTTTAAAAAATGATAGTAATAAACTTTCTCAAATCACTATTTCATCATTAAAATTGTTAAAAGGAAAAGAAAAAATATGAATATGTATAGGATATACCCAAGATTTAGAAGATTGCTGGCGTGCAACTGCTGTAGGAGCGACGGAGGGGGCTTCGTGTTGAGAGGAGGCTGATTTCGTGTAACTTGAAGAGGAGAGGAGAGTGGGTGTTGGAGTTCCTTGCGAATGGGAAGGAGGAGTTCTGAAATTATTATTTTTTTTAGAGAGGGAGATGAGAGGAGGTCGGTTGAGGGAGAGGGAGAGTGGGTGGTTATGGGTTGTTGCTGAACCCTTTGATCATGGACCATTTGTTGGACATTTGAAAGCCTTAATGATTTTGGATTTCGGTGACCTTGGGCTCATTGGATTCGTCTCGTCGAGCCGTTCGATTCGAGTATAATCTCATCAAAATCGGAGACTGTTTGGTAACTCCAATTGCGGTTTGAACCTTCCAACAGCGCTTTGAGCCCTTGATTCGGACTCATTTGGGCTCGGATTGGGTTGATCTTGGTGTCATTGGGTTTGTATTTTTGAGATGCTCAGTTCGACTGTAAGTTTGCTAAAATCGGAGTTCGGATGGTCTCCGAATTAATTTTTGAAGTTTCCAAACTTTATTTTGAATCGAGATTCGTGCCAGATTATGATAATTTTTGACGACGTATCAATTATTATTATATAT
>NW_021319528.1:196788-251167 GCF_001605985.2 Dendrobium catenatum | reverse complement strand
CCGATCATAATATTTAAGATGAGTTTACATAATTCTAGGTCTGAACACCGTTACGAAAGTTTATCTTTGTCCCCCGGGGTGATATACTCTTTCTAACGAGTTGATTCGACCTTAGAATTAGAGCTCAACCTTAATCTTAAAATCCCCAAAGAAGACTAATATCTTTAAAATATGTTTTCAAAATTCCACCAACAAGCACCCCCATCTTCTGCACCAGCTTACCCTCATGACGATTTGGTCAAACATTTCGACCAACTTCTGACCTAGCTCAATACGCATATTCAAGAGCAACATCAGCAACACGAGACTAACATGAACTGGTTTGGGGAACGATTCAATGATATTGATCAACATTTTAATGCGATCCTTCACTACTTTTAGCCACACCCACCTCCACCTCCAAGTGATAAGGATCCTTCTCTTTGAAGTGTTTGTGTTGTATCTTTAATTTTCTAGTGTTTGCTCCTATTTTTGGTGCTGTCAAAAGGGGGAGAAGTTTGTTGTGTTTTACTTATGTTAAATATAATGTTGCATTTCCCTTTATTTCATATTGCACTTTTCTTTTCAGTTTTTGTCTTATTTTTAAAATAAAAAAAAAACAAAATTAAAAAATAAAATGCCTGTCAAACTTGCTAACAAAAAAATTATTTGGCATCATAAAAAAGGGGGAGATTGTTGCAACTCATGACCCCGAGGCTGAGATTTTGATGATGCCATATAATATTGCCCAAACTACTTTTCATTGAATATTATTTTGTCTGTGAGTACTAACATTTCAGGAAGATCACAAGCTACTCAGGACGACAAGAAGAATCATGAATGACTAGATTAGGAGTATGAGTCGGACAATGTATTTTATTATTTCTTTTATTTTTATTTTCTTGAGTCTGGCCATAACTTGCAGGAAAGTCGAAGCAATCATGCACACATACAGGGGAAGGGTTTTTAAGAGTAAGAAATATTTGCTTTCATTGTCTGTAGATCATACTGTACGAATGTATTTCGTACTGTACGATATATTATTTTAAAACATGTTCTGTGTACCTATCGTACTGTACGAAGTGGGTCGTACGGTACAATCTGTTACAATCCAAAATCCTAGCCGTCATGTTAACATAAGTAAGATATTTTGCGCCGTTCGTATCATACGAATCTCTTCGTACTTTTAAATACATACTTAATTTAACTCGTGATTAGTGCAGGAAATCAAGGCTTAATTACAAATTAAAAGTTGTACTGTACGAACATGTCCGTACAATATGATAAATAGATATGATGTTTGATCATCCAGGAATTCATCCTGGATGATGCCTTGATTTTGTCATATCGTATTGTACGAGTAGTGTGTTGTGTATCGTACCATACAATATTATATTATACTGTACGATTAGTTTTTTAACTGTTCGTACACCTTCATACCAGGACGAAGCTAGTTTGTACATATCGTACTGTACGATTCAAAGTCATACTGTATAATATTAACATCTAATTTTGAAATCAGAGGGATTTTTTAGCCCATTTTAATGAGTAAAACTTGTCATATTTTCTATAAGAGAGATAGAGAGGGAGAACGTGATTAGAGAGTGGGATTCCAAGGGGAGAGAGCTCTTGAGAAGTTCTTTAGGGTTTGAGAGAGGAAGGAGAATGTGAGCGTTATGAGGGAGAAGAGGTGTGAGGTAGATCACACGGTTTCTCCGAACTTGCTGCATCTTGTTCCTCCTGTGGCTCTAGAAGAATTTGTGGGAGGATCTCTAAGGGAAAGGCTCTTCTACATCCGTGACCTCGAGGTACTCTACCTTCTCCAGGAGGGCAAAAAATGAGAATGTTCTCTGTCGTCGCTAGGAGGGTGAAAATAGAGTTTGGCACTCCGCCACATCGGGTTGGTGAAAGGGAGTATTGTAAGGGCTTCTCCACCTTACCAAGGGGGGCAAAAGGAGAGCTATTGTTGGTAGTGAAAATCCTTGAGCGGAGTACTCTGAGGAGTGGAAGTAGGTCTTGGTTTGACCAAACCACTATAAAAGTCTTGGTTTGCTTTTTTCCTTGTCTTTATTTACTTTTGCTTGCACTTAATTTTTCATAATTATTGTTTGGTGAAATTTGTGAAAGAAAATTTGGTTAGGTTTTTATTTTAAAATTCTAAAAACAACAAAAAGATTTAGAACTCCTGCTTAGGTTATAATTATTGTCAAAAGGTTTTCACAATTCACCCCCCCCCCCCCCCCCCCTCTTGTCCATCTAGTAATTTCATCTATAAACTCTACATTTCATGATAGAAATTAATTTCTTTTGCTGTCAACTATTGCTAGAGAAAATAAATCTATTAGGATAACAAACTGTACTCCTACCACTTCTAGTTGAAATCTTATTCTAACATCTTATAAAAAAGGAATAAAAATTTTAAATCTTTGCTAAATGGATTGATTCATAACTATGTCCATGGGCAATAAGAGAATGAATTTCTAAAAAGTATTAAGGATGTTATTTCTACCTTAATACAAACACATCCAATCATAGAATGAGAAGTGTATCCCCCTTGTAGAACAAAGTTATAATTTTAAGAATAATGTGTGAGTTGACAAATTATCACTATAGATCATCATTGAGAACCAAAGTTCTCATTTAATAATCAACATGCAACAACATCTCTCTCTCAAAAAAAGTAAATTCCTATTAAATATGTAAGATATGGAGCATTATCTAAAAGAGGGTATAATTTAATATCTCTTCATATCAACACCCATCAAAAATATACTAACATCATTTATAATGCAATAATTCATCATCTTATTTTGAAATGAAGATGTTGAAATCAATAAATCAACCAACCTTATTATCACTCAGAGAGAGAGTTTTGCGAGCCAAAATAATTGCCACTCTAACTATTTTAATCACTCATAAAAATGGTGTAGCATAAGAAAATGTGAAGAAAGAAAAATTTGAACCTAAATAGTCATCTATTGGAGAGTATACTCCAGTTGATACTCACAACATGGCAACAAGATCTATCAATGAAATGTTGTATCTTTTAATAGAAAGTAATAGAAAAAAAAAAGAGAGAAAAGCTATAGAAATTGTTGAGATGGAGTCACAAGATATAGAGAAATGCAGAAGTATTAACATGGTGAATACTCATTCATCATTACAAGTGGAAAAGGAAAAGGTTAAAGGTGAAGCAAGTTCCATAGATGATGAGGTTGATAAAGATGATACAACAAATTTAACTCAACATCATATGGTGTAGTTATGTTAGAAAGATGAATAATTGTTTCGAATGGAAAAGAAAATGGAGAAGATGATGGCTTTGATCGCTATCATACAAAGTAAATTATCTCTTATACTAGACAAGTAGGTTAAATCCTTTCCTCATGAATCATTGCTAGTTAACATTGGAGGGAGAAGTAGAGAATAAACTAGTAAAGATAAAAATAGAATCAATCCAATTTGTAAATATAAAGGAAATAGTAGATCAACAAGACTAAGAAGCTCTAGCTAAATCTCAAGGTACATCATTTACTCTAAAGGGTAGATCATACTTGAAAGAATATTATTTAGTCCCATATACAAAAGGATTCATACTGGCTAAATGGGCTATTTTATACTAATCATATAGAACGATCTCAATATTGCATTTTTTTATATTTGTTGGCATAACTGAATTTTTAGGGTATTTCAAAGACCTTTATTTAAGCTTTTTCAAGGAACTTGGTAAGTGTCTTTGGCCACCATTATGTTTTTGTTCTTTTAGAGAAAACTTAAAGAGAGAACTTAAAAGGGAGAGATGAAAAGGTGGAGTTTGAGAGGGAGTGTCAGAATTTGTTCAATAAGAATTAGGATGTTAAGCCTAAATAATTGTACCACGGCTAACCAAGAAGGGGGGGGGGTGAATTGGTATTTAAAAAATTTAACCCTCTTTTTAAAATTTAGGAAACAAAACTTTAATTAGTTAATTTTTCTAGAAAGAGTTTTTCAACCACAGTTTTTAAGTACAAAATATAAAAAAAGTAAAATGCAGCTGAAAAATAAATGACAACAGATTTATAGTGGTTCGATCTAAACAGACCTACATCCACTCCCCACAAGCACCCTCTTAGTATTGCACTAATACCAAATAGTGACTCTCCTTTTGCATCCACTACAAGGTGGAGAAACCTTTAAAAACTCTATTCACCACTACCCGGTGCGGCAGAGAACCGCATCCTTTCACACTCCCTCGATATCGGCAGAGAACCATCCTTTCACACTATCCTCAGTGTTGACAGTGTACCGTCCGTCCTTTCACACTATCCCCAGTGTTGTCTTAGTACCGTTGTCCTTCCACACTATCATCAGTGTAGGCAGAGTACCTTTGTTCCTTTCACACAATCACCAGTGTGGGCAGAGTACCTTCGTCCTTTCACACAATTACCAGTATCAGCAGAGTACCGTCCATCCTTTCACAAAATCACCAATGTCGGCAGAGTATCGAATCTCCTTGAAGATCTTCTTCTCAAGTCAAATCTAAAAGAAAAGATAGAAGAGTGAAGTAATCTCAAACTTGAAAAGTAGAAACTCTAACCCTTGAGTACTAAGTGAAACCTTCAAGCTTTAATGGAAAGAAATCTCCTTCAATTGCTCTCTCACACTCTCCTTGTCTCTCTTCTCAATAGGCACAAAGATCAGTTGGCAAAAAGACTAAGTTACAGTTTAGTATGACCTATATATAGAAGAGACGAGAAAAATCATCCAAAAATGGAAAATTTCAAGTTATCATGTACAGGATCGTCCCGTACGATCGAAAATCGTCCCGGATGATTTTACTTAAATTATTGAAAACAAACTTATTTTTCATGTGTACAAAATTTATTCGTACATGCTGATCGTCATGTACGAACTGAGTTCCTCCGGTAAGAATGATTATTAAAAGGTCGGTTTTAAAAAATTCCAGAACTAATTTAGAAAACTCTCTTAAGTCGGTTCAATCGTCCTGGACGAACTGATTTCATATGGACGAAATGCAGACAGAGCCCAAATCGTTCTAGGACATTCTGGATTTCGTCTAAACTAAAATTAGATAGAGCCATATCGTCCTGGGATGAACCAAATTTCATCCTGGACAATCAGGACTTAGAAAAATTTTCTAGACAGCTCCTGCTCGTTCCATGTGCTATAAATAGGAGATAACTGATTGATCGTCCCGTACGAATATGGATCATCCCGTACGATCAGTATTAAAAACTTAAGATCTCCTTATGTGTAAGTGTATGTTTTTATTCACTCAATTACAATCACTCCCTCTCAATCAAATTAACAATTTTTAAGTTTCATAGTTATAATGAATTTCATGCTGAATTTGATTTGAAGTCCTCGTATTTGGGAGTTTGATTCACCTGAAATGTTAGTACACACTAGAGCAAAAATAGATTATCCATAAAGTGTTAGTAGATAACTACACATAAAATATTAATACTTGAAATCATCAAAATTATATAAGTTGCAAGAATGTAAAACATGCAAATAGAAACTCTCTTAATAATCTCCTCCTTTTTTATGATGGCAAAATAATTATTGTTTGTAGAATTTCAAATTTCAAGAATCTCCTAAACTCCCCCTGAATTGATGAATACATGAAAATAAGGAGGTAATTTTTAAAATTTTTTGTTTTACAATTTTTATAAAAAATACACATACGAAAAACAAGACACAATAAAAGTACACATACGAAAAAAAAAAACAAGACACAAACGATACAAAATGACACGAAATACAAGATGATACATACAATATAAACAATTTCTCCCCCTTTTTTACAACAACAAAAAGTTAAGAAGAAATAGACTAGAAATGTAAAAAATCATATGAAATTAATTTGATATTATTTATTCTTGAAAGTGATTGAAATAAAGTATGCAACTAAAATAAAAAACATTTGACAAATCATAAGGATTCATAGAATTTAAGAGGTGATATAACATTGTAACTAAGAAGAATTTTTTAAAGACCTGATTCAATTTAGACATTTTGATAAAGAAAATCATTGCACTAAGGATGAATAATAAAATTGTATATTTCAAAATTCAATAAAAATATGAATGAACATTAGATCAATTTGAATTAAGAGATTAAAGGAATATGGAAAGAAGTAACTACCACATGTGGCGATTTGCACATCTTTTAAAAAGATGCCAAATTGTAACTTAAATTTATATGAATTATGAATAAAAAAAATTCTAATGAAATTCATAAAAATTAATACACATTTCATAAAAATAACAACCAAATCTAATACAAGAACAACATATATTGATATCAATAAAGATTACAAAATAATTTCATGATATCAATACAAAAACATAAAGAAAATACAATGAACTTCTAAAAAACATAACTAAACAAAGAAAGATACATGAAACATCTAGAAAATGAACTAAAAACTCTAATCGTAAGGAGGAGGAGGAGGAGGAACACCGCCAAAGAAGTTGAAGTAAGTACTCAACAACATCACATTGGTATTTATTTCATTTACTTGTTCTCTAATATTACCAATGTCCTGTTGTTGCTGCTGAAATTGAGTATAAAATTGATCAAAGCATTGATCAAAATGAGTCTCAAGTTGATCAAATCTCTCAACAAAATTCTGATAATTTTGTTCAGGTGCAGATGCCTGTGCTCCTTCTTCTTCTTCTTCTGAATTACTGGCATGTGAATTTCCTTTGTCCTCCTTGAAGATCGCTCTAAATGATGCATCATTGTAGTAGAGTGGCTCTTCAACATCATCATTAGGATGCACTAAATTATACTTCTTTTCTAACACATAAGTGATCAAGTGTCCTAATGAAATATTCCTTTTTCTTTTCTGATTTGCATGCCCAATTTCGAAAAGCCCATAAAGATAATCTAAGATAAGTTGGGCTTCATCTATAGGTTCATTTCTCATAATAAGAACGGTCACAACAGAAAGAAGTTGGGTAATGTTTACTCTATCACCAGCTTTTGGAATAATTGAAGATCTAAGAATGTGCTGAATGATTCGAGCATTTTTTGTAAGTCTAGAAACTCTAGCAACATGTTCACCTAAACTATTTCCTATAATCAGCCTATTTATTTCAAACCATTTGAAAGTATCATTGGTCATAAGTGTATGGGCTCTATATCCTTCAATTCTTAAATTAAGAAATGCACCTAAGTCATGCTTGGTGATTTCTACCTTTTATTTTAGAACAAAAGAACTGACAGAAGAGTGATCAGATTTGAAAGTCATGTTGGCTAAGAAGTAAAGGAAGGTTTGTTTGTTATATAGGTGGATAAGAGTAAGAATGAATCCAAACTGTGTGAAAGAAAATAGATGCATTACCTTGAAAGTAATCTTATCTTGAATTAGAATGTGAGAGGGTGTGATTTTTGTTGAAGCAAACCTAGGGAAAGATTCTTCATTTGCTTTTGAAAGAAAGTTTTCGGAAGGATTCCTTAGGGGCTTCTTTGCTAAGACCTTTCGACGCTTGCTTGAGGATGCCATTTGAAAGATTGATCTAGTACAAGAAATGGATTGAAAGTGATGTTTGGAAGTGTGATTGTTGAGTTAGAAAGCCTTCATATTTAAATAAAACGATACATTCATCCAGATGAAAAATGTTCATCCCGGACAAAAGTTCACGTTCGTCCTATACAAAAAATTTTCTTACAGAGGATCGAGTTCATCCAAAAAGAAACGTCTTTTTGTGATCAACACAACTTATGATGCATCCTTTCGTACAGACTTTTGACTTGACCGATCGTACAGACGAACACGTGTTCGTGCAGACAATCATAACTTATGATCGTTTTAATGCACTTTGAACCGTCCCTTACAATGAATCGCCACATGTTCGTCCAGACGAACTCAAAGTTCGTACAGACGAAGTTCTTTAAAAACTATCTTATCCACTCAACTGTTTTCTCATTTTTTGAACAGCTAATTTAAAAAAATTTTGTCCCGGATGATCTTAAATATCGTACAGACGAAGTGAATTAAAAATTGAAAAACTGAACGAATTAGTTTCAAAATCTGACAGTTTCATGCATTTCAATACATCATCCCGTACGAAATAATTTTGTCCCGGATGATCTGCACTCAAAATTTTTGAATTTTTGTATTTTTATAAAACCAAACTCAATAAACATACAAAACACAATGAACAACGAAAATGTACAGACTTAGCATAGAAAATCACTCAAAAATTACAAAAATAAAAACTAAAAAATCAAACATCAATGTTACAAAATCATTTTTATTAAGCATTTAAATCAATCACACCAAGGCTTATTCTTAATGTACTGAAAGTATCAAAGGCTAATGGTTTTGTAAAAATGTCTTCAAGTTGATTTTCAGTAAAAACATGTGTGAGTTCAATTTCACCTTTTATTACATGATCTCTTATGAAATGATGCCTATTGTCTATATGTTTGGTTCTTGAATATTGAATAGGATTTTTAGAAATTGAAATAGCACTAGTATTATCACAATAAATTGGAATAGTGCATATAGTTAATCCTAAGTCAATCATTTGTTGTTTCAACCAAAGTACTTTTGCCACACAACTTCCTAATGCTATGTATTCAGCTTCTACAGTGGATAGGGCTACTGAATTTTGTTTTATACTGGACCATGATAATAAAGAATTTCCTATAAATTGACATGTTCTAGATGTGCTTTTTCTATCTACCCTACAACCTCCAAAGTCAAAAATCTGAATAACCAATTATTTCAAATGAAGTGCTAAACTTAGGATACCAAATTCCTAAGTTTTGAGTTCCTAAAAGATATCTTAAAATTATTTCACTGCTGTCAAATGTGATTCTTTTGGATCAGATAGAAATCTAACACACAAGAAAACACTAAACATGATATCGGGTCTACTATCAGTCAAGTAAAGTAAAGATCTAATTATCCCTCTAAATTTCTTTCGATCAACAGATTTTCCCTTTGGGTCCTTATCCAACTGAACTGAGAAACTCATTGGTGTACTAATAAGTTTAGCATTATCCATTTTATACTTTTTTAGGATGTCCTTAAGATATTTAGATTGACTAAGAAAAGTACCTTCCTCAATTTGCTTAATGCTAAAGCCTAGAAAGTAAATTAAATCTCCCATTAAACTCATCTCAAATTCACCACTCATTATTTTTGAAAATTCATCACAAAGATTTTTATTTGAAGATCCAAAAATGATATCATCCACATAAATTTGAAGAATGAGTATATCTTTTCCAAATTTCTTCAAAAAGAGTGTTGTGTCTACACTTCCTTTTTCAAATTATCTTTCAAGTAAGAAAGTGCTCAATCTCTCATACCATGCCCTAGGTGTCTGTTTCAATCCATATAATGCATTTTTCAACTTATAAACATGATTTGGGTATTTAAAATTTTCAAATCCAGGTAGTTGTTTTACATAAACATCTTCTTGAATTACCCCATTTAAAAAGATATTTTTTATATCCATTTGAAACAATTTAAATCCTCTAAAATAAGCAAAGGCTAACAAAATCCTAATTGCTTCAAGTCTAGCTACAGGGTAAAAGTCTCTTCAAAATTAATTCCTTCAATTTGATTATACCCCTTAGCAACTAATCTAGCATTATTCCTAATGACTACTCCTGAGTCATTCATTTTATTTTTGAAAACCCACTTAGTTTCAACTACACTTTGATCCTTTGGCTTTGTACTTAATTTCCAAACTTTATTTCTTACAAATTGATTCAATTCTTCTTGCATGGCCAATATCCAAAATTCATCCAAAAGTGCTTGATCAATATTAGTGGGTTCAATTGTAGAAATAAAGGCTGAATGATTGACTTCTTTGTTAATCCATGCCTAGTCCTTACACCCTCACTAGGTTCACCAATTATTAAATCCTTTGTATGATTTTTAGAAAATCTCAAATCTTTAGGCATAGGGTTTTCAATTTCAAAATTTTTTTCCAAGTTTTCTACCACTCTTTCTTCTAAATTTTCTTCCAAATTTATCTTATCAATCTTTTGGGAGTTATCCTCAATTTCATCTTCTATAATTTTTGGTTCTTCCAAATTCCCAATTTTATCAAAAATAATATATGTGGTCTCTTCAATTCTCAAAGTTATTTTATTGAATACTCTAAAAGATTTTCTAACACATGAGTATCCAACAAAATATCCTTCATATGATTTTGCAGCAAATTTTCCTAAGACAAATTTTTCATTATTATGAATGAACACCTTGCATCCAAAAACATGCAAATGTCTCAAATTTGGTGTTCTACCTTTAGCAATTCATAAGGTATTTTATTCAATTTTGATCTCACATTCACCCTATTCAGAACATAACATGCAGTGCTAATTGCCTCAGCCCAAAAATATTTTGGAAGTGAGTATTCTGCCAACATTACTCTGGCGCCTTCTATTAATGTTCTATTTTTTCTTTCGACTACCCCATTCTGCTGAGGGTTTCTAGGTACAAAAAAATTGTAAACAATTCCATTTTCCTTACAAAAATTCTCAAATCGTTCATTTTGAAATTCTCCTTCATGGTCACTTTGTATATTAATTATTTCACACACAAGTTTTCTTTGAATCCAAGTTGCAAAATTTCTAAATTTCTCAAATGATTCACTTTTATGAAATAGAAATCTAACCCAAGTGAATCTAGTATAATCATCCACAATCATAAATCCATATACTTTCCCTCTTAGACTTACAGTTCTGACTGGTACAAAAAGATCCATATACAAAATTTCCAATGGTTTATTTGTTCTAAGATCCTTATTGGTTTGAAAAGAGGACTTCACTTGTTTACCTAATTGACATGCTCCACAAAGGTGGTCCTTAGTAAAGTCTGGTTTTGGTATACATCTCACTAAGTCTTTTTGGGTAATTTTCTTAAGATTTTTCATGCTAGAGTGATAAAGTCTCCTATGCCAAAGCCATGACCCATCAGATACAATTTTCAAACAAAAAGAAGTATGAGTATGAAAGCAATTTAAATCTAGCATAGAAATATTATTTACCCTTTTTCCATTCAAAACATTTTTATTATTAAGGCTTAATATGCAGCTAGTAGGAAAATATTTAACACTAACCCTTTATCACATAGCTGACTTATACTTAACAAATTATGCTTTAAGCCTTCTACCAATAGCACATTTTCTATGAAAAAATTCTTAATATTACCAATAATAGCTGACCCAATCACCTTCCTTGTGGTGTTATCTCCAAGTGTAACCTTGCCTCTACTCCTGGCTTCTAGCGAAATGATTTATCTTGAATCTCCAGTCATATGCTTTGAACATCCTCTATCCAGGTACCATATGCTCTCACGAGGTCTTGTGTGAGAGACATCCTGCAAAAATATCAAACATTAGACCTGGGAACTGAAACAAGTTTGTGTTCAGCTTTTGGCAATTTATAAAAAGATGAATGTATGATATGTCTAGGGGTATGCATCTTAGGTTTCCATACCAAATAGTTTTTCATCTTTGAAGTACAGGTGTGACCTATGTGTCCAATCAATCCACAAATATTGCATCTAACATTAGGAAAAGGTTTCCTAAGATTTCTACCATTCATTTGATTTTTTAGGGATTGCATAAATTTAGGATACAAAATAGGATTAGTGAAATCTTCAAGTTTTTATGGTATCATATTATCCTCGAGAGCTTTTATCTTCAAAATGTAATATGAATTCATATCCTTCAAAATCTGATTTGAATAATTTGATCTATAAAGTTTTCTCTCTGATTCATCCTTAAATATTTTAAAATCTTTTTCAAGTTTTTCAAAGGATGATTTATAACATTCAAGGTTCTTATTCAAGTCATCAAACTCATCAAGTAATTTCATCTGATTGCTATCAATTAAAGCATGATCATTACTAAGGATTTCATTTTCCTTTTTATGTTCTTCTAATTCCAAACTAAGGCAAGCATGCAATTTCTTTGTCTTCCTATATGCTTCATGCATGTGTTCAGAAACTTCAAAAAGTTCATCATATATAAAGTCACATACCTCTTCTTGATCTGATAGATCAAGTACATCGGCCATTAAGCAAAGATTAGTGACTTCCTCTTACTTTTTTGTCTCTGATGAATCTGAAGCTGAGTCTGCCCAAAATGCTCTTTGGAACTTTTTCTTGCCCTTCTTCACAAATGGTTTCTCCTCTCCCTTCTCCTTATTGGGATTGGTTTTAAGTAATGGGCAATCCATCTTTACATGTCCTGGTTTCCTGCATTCATAGCAAATAACTTCATTAAAAACTCTTGCATTTCTATTGAACTTACATCTATTCCATTGTTGGCGTCTCCTTTGCTTCTTCTTCAAAAAGTTTTCGAATTGTCTAGTCATTAGAGCAATGTCTTCTTTATCCTCAGGTTGTGATTGTTCACTATCATACTCTTCCACATTCAAGGCTATATTTTTCTCTCTTCGAGTATCACCTGCATCAATCTTTCTTTGGCTAACTCCTTGCTTGTAAGCAATAAGCGAACCAAGAAGATTATCAATTGAGTAGATGTTTAGATCCTTAGACACAGTAATTACAGTAATTTTAGCATCATAAGTAGTAGGTAAGCAATGTAAGATTTTATTAACCATTTCAGCATTTGTTAACTCCCTACCTAAAGCATGCAAAGATGTGACAATTTGTGTGAATCTTATGTACATTTCAAAAATAGATTCATTTGGTTTCATTCGAAACAATTCATAGTCAGGTAACAAGATGTTTAGTCTAGATTGCTTAACCTCATTTTTCCCCTCAAATGTTATACAAAGTCTATCCCAAATGTCCTTTTCACTTTTGCAAGTAGAAACCCGCATGTAATCTTCTGATT
This sequence comes from Dendrobium catenatum, assembly GCF_001605985.2. Taxonomy (NCBI): domain Eukaryota; kingdom Viridiplantae; phylum Streptophyta; class Magnoliopsida; order Asparagales; family Orchidaceae; genus Dendrobium; species Dendrobium catenatum. The sequence goes on along the minus strand of NW_021319528.1, from coordinate 238,355 downwards.
TTAAAGCACAAAAGAAATTGTTTAAACATTTTGCATTTAATTGTGCTAAGTCATATTCTTCTACTGTCCAGTCCGTAAAAGGAGTTTCAATTCTAATTCCATCAACTAATCTAGTTGGTTTTGAATATCCTTCTTAAACTAATATCCACATGTGATAATCTAGTGACTGAAGAAAAGTTGACATGCGTGTTTTCCAAAAATCAAAAGGAATATTTTTGAAAAGAGGTGGTCTAGTTATTGAATAGCCTTCAGGTGTATTTCTGTTTCCAAATGTAGCCATCTACGTTAATCAAAAAGTAGTCTAAACTTATGGATTTGAAACTAAGCTCTGATACCACTTGTTAGAATTTGTTCAATAAGAATTAGGATGTTAAGCCTAAATAATTGTCCCACGGCTAACCAAGAGGGGGGTGATTTGGTATTTAAAAAATTTAACCCTCTTTTTAAAATTTATGAAACAAAACTTTAATTAGTTAATTTTTCTAGAAAGAGTTTTTCAACTACAGTTTTTAAGTACAAAATATAAAAAGTAAAATGCAGCGAAAAAATAAATGACAAAATATTTATAGTGGTTCGATCTAAACCAGACCTACATCCACTCTCCAGAGGCACCCTCTAAGTATTGCACTAATATCAAATAGTGACTCTCCTTTTGCACCCACTGCAAGGTGGAGAAACCTTTACAAACTCTTTTCACCACTACCCGGTGCGACAGAGAACCGTCGTCCTTTCTGACTCCCCCGATGTCGGTAGAGAACCATCCTTTCACACTATCCCCAGTGTTGGAAGAGTACCGTTCGTCCTTTCACACTATGCCCAGTGTTGGCAGAGTACCGTTATCCTTTAACACTATCACTAGTGTAGGCAGAGTACCTTTCATCCTTTCACACAATCACCAGTATTGGCAGAGTACCATCATCCTTTCACACAATCATCAATGTCGACAGAGTACCGTCCGTCCTTTCACATAATCACTATTGTCGGTAGAGTAGTGGATCTCCTTGAAGATCTTCTTCTCAAGTAAAATCTAAATGAAAAGAGAGAAGAGTGAAGTAATCTCAAACTTGAAAAGTAAAAACTCTTACCCTTGAGTACCAAGTGAAACCTTCAAGCTTTAATGGAAAGAAATCTCCTTCAATTGCTCTCCCACACTCTCTCCTTGACTCTCTTCTCAATAGGCAAGAAGATTAATTGGCAAAAAGATTAAGTTACAGTTTAGTATGGCATATATATAGAAGAGACAAGAAAAACTGTCCAAAAATGGCAAATTTCAAGTTATCCTGTACAGGTTCGTCCTGTACGATCGAAAATCGTCCCGGACGATTTTACTTAAATTATTGAAAATGAACCTATTGTTCATGTGTACAAAATTTCTTCGTACACGCTGATTGTCCCGTACGAACTGAGTTCGTCCGGTATGAACGGTTATTAAAAGGTCGGTTCCAAAAATTCTAGAACTAATTCAAAAAACTGTCTTAAGTCGGTTCAATCGTCATGGATGAACTGATTTGGTCTGGATAAAATGCATAAAAAGCCCAAGTGGTCCTGGGACGTTTTGTATTTCGTCAGAACAAAAATCAGACAGAGCCATATCGTCCTGGGATGAACCAAATTTCTTCCTGGATGATCAGGACTTAGAAAAATTTTCTAGACAGTTCCTGCTCATTCCATGTGCTCTAAATAGGAGACAACTGACTGATCGTCCCGTACGATCAGTATTAAAAACTTAAGATCTCCTTATGTGTGTGTGTATATTTTTATTCACTCAATTACAATCACTACCTCATAATCAAATTAACAATTTTTAAGTTTCAAAGTTACAATGAATTTCATGTTGAATTTGATTTGAAGTCTTCATATTTGGGATTTTGATTCACCTGAAATGTTAGTACACACTAGAGTAAAAATAGATTATCCATAAAGTGTTAGGAGATAACTACACATAAAACAATAATAATTGAAATCATCAAAACTATATAAGTTGCAAGAATGTAAAACATGCAAATAGTAACTCTCTTAATAGAGAGAAGATCCTTGGAAGTGGTTTTAAGAGACTGTGACGGAGCTTTTTCATGGTTGCTCAGGAAATCTTGCACCTTAGTACCATCAGATTTAAGGTTCGTCTTTAGGGAAGTTTTGGGAAGAAGAATATATCTTTAGTGTCAAATGACCTGGCTACTACGCCTCACCGGGGAAGTTAAGGGTGATTTTTTAAGTTCTTCTCTGCTTAGGTTTGGGGCTAAAGGGGAGTAACTAAAGGATTAGTGCAAAACTCGGAGGATGCCTCCGGGTAGTGGATTTAGGTCTTGTTTGACCGAACCACTATAAATCTGGTGTGTTTTTTTCTTTATTATTTTCACATTTATTTTTCTTACCATTAACTATGTTGGTGGAAATGTGTATTTATCCTTCTATTATAAATGTAATTCTTATATAAATTTGGATTAAACATTCTTTCAAGTGTTGTGAACATAATCTATTAGAAAGAACCACAAGCCAAGAAAAGAATAAAATGCAAGAAAGAATGAATTATAGTGGAAAATCAAAGCTTCATCATTAGCCAAAAACTAAATTGATAAGAGATTAACTTGGAAGATATAAAGGGGCTAGTGATGATGCATATTAAATGGCAATCAAATAATCTCTTTAGACTAAACATCCAATTCGAAGAACATGAGAACTACCTTGCAAAAGTTCAAGAACAAAATGGCCCATGCCCAAGGATAAGTTTAGATTTATTTCAATTTAATTTTTTTTATTTATTTGAATTTCTTTTCCCTTTATTGGAATCATAATTTGGTTACCTCTATAATACATTTTGCATGAAAATTACCTTTATGTTTACAATGCTTGAACCACTCCAAGCATTTAATGGTCAATAGCATTTTTGTTTTGTTTTATTTAAAATATGAGTAGTATAAGTATATTTTAATGCATATAAATATCATCTCTGTAATAAAATTTTGTAGTTCTTTAATAATTAAAAAAATAATTAGGAAAGTGTTTCTCTTTTCTTTGTTTGTTCTGGGTTATTTCAAAATTTGAATTTACTTAGGCTAGATAAAGCAATTATCCTTTCTAATCCTTCTTCACACCTTTGATTATCTTTTTTTTTATTCAACCCACTATATATCGATACAACTATAACAAGGCTATTGAAAATGAAAATTTATAATTTGACACGACTTTACCTTTTGAGATCTTCATGTTTTCTTTACCACTTCACATTTTTTTATTTAGATTCAATCAGACCTTTCTTCTTTAAATGTCAAATATCATTATCTGCCATCTTTCATTTCATTTAAAATGCTATCTTAAATAGTGACAACTTGCACTCACCTGAGCCCGCACACACATATAAATTTATTTAATTTAAATTAGCATAATTAATAATTAGTGTGATAATTAAAATCATATTAAGTTCATCAAGTCCATATTTTTTCCAACAATCTCTTCTTTTTTTATGATAATAAATCTTTCAGTTCATAATTTTATCTCAAAATTTTTAAGAAAAAATAAAAAATAATTTATCAAAGATGCTATTAAATTAAATAGTATGTTTACCGCTGAGGAACGGAGATTTAGTATGTTTATTTCTGCTACAATGTATACAATTCTCATTTGAGAACTCATTGTCAATCAAAAGATCAATATTGTCTATGCCATCCCTTTTGAAAATTTTCATAATGAACAATCTATTTTACTTGATTTTCTCAAACTCTAACAACTATAAATAAGAATATAAAAAGAAATTTCCACTAACTGCTGGGCATGTATTAGTACTCGTGAGTTCCTTTAGATATCAAGAAGTAACCTAGGTATGTAGGAAGTAAAAAGAATAAAAATTATGTCGAAAAAAAAATATTATGAGAATTAGAGGAATAAATTTTAAATAAATATATCTCTTAATCACATTTCTATTTGTATTTGCTAAATTTTGATAAGTGTAGAATTTAATCAGATGCTACCATTATAAAGTTTAAGTATTTCATTGATAGGTACAGTTCTAAAGTTTAAAACATATTTTTTTTTAATGATACCGTTCTTAAGATTGAAAAGGGTTCAAAGATAAAACTTAAATTGATGGTGAACAGGCAGAAATCAAATATTTATTAGCTTTCAATTTTTAAAATTAATTTTAAATAACCTTATGGCATGCACTTATAAAGAAGAGAAAGACATGTGGACCTTGTTCTCCACAACATCTACTAAATTCACAACATTACTTTGTAAATAGGTAAACCATTTAATTTTTCTAGACTTACCTCATAAGTTTTATTGAAAAATATTTTTTTTTAAATAGTAAAAAAATATTTCGTTAAAAGAAATCTAACATCTTTAAATACAATTTTGATTTTTAAACAAAAGTAAATTGTTTTTTTATAAATGCTAAAAAATCTCATTATCATACTCTATCTTTAGAAACTAAAGTTACTCATTCGAAAGAAAATATAAATGCTTGGATGCATTCTGCATGTAAAACACATTGAGACACTTTCATATATCATGTCTCAATATTTACACATTTTCTATAAATACATATAGAATTATAAATTCATTCGTGCACATCTTGCCAAAGATAATTATTTAATAATTTTCATTAAATAAATTTGAATATGGCTTATTTTTGTTCTTTTATGTGATAAATAATTAATTGATCAAAAATACATACGATTAATTGCATTTCATTCATCACCTTCTACACAATAACATGGTTTTAATGCTATCAAAGATATTAGATCGAGGCCATCTTGGATACTAAAATATATAAAAAAAGTTTGAATTGTGGGTTTATCTCATCGAGGGTAGATTGGGATAAGTTGGAAACAATAAAACAATTGATTCTTTTAAAAATTGAAATTTCAATCTTTTCACTTATATGAGATGTTTTAAAATTAGTGCACAATATCTAAAATTTAAACAAGCCAATGCAACTAAACAAAGTCCTCGCTTGCTTCTTTACCCGGCTGATTAATAAAATCTTTGGCATATATTTTGATGGGTTTTTTTCTTAGATTACCAATAATAATTTGAGGACACTATATTATTTTTACTATAGCCAATAGGTTCTCCAATATTCCCTTTCTTTCCAATCTTAAGAGCCAATATTATTTCTCTATTTGCTAGGCTATTAAAAAAAAATAAAAAAATTGTGCATCTATATTACATGCCATTGACAACCATGTGTAATTGCGATGTTTAATTTGTCATATTTTTTTAAAAACATTATGTGAAATTATTAGGAACTAAATTGAAATTATTAAAGGAGAAAAATTAAATTTATGAACCAAATTAAAGGTCTACAAACTAGAAAAGATAAAGAATATATAGTACAAATTTAAAATAACATTATGGCACTTTCTAATGAATGAGAGAAAGATATTTGAACCATGTTCTCCGCACCAACATCTAAATTCACATAACAATAATTTGACTTTGAGGACAATAAATAGGTAAACCATTTCTTTTTTGTAAACTTATATCATATGTTTCATTAAATAGTTAAAAGACATAGTAATAGAAAAAGTAAATTTGTTTTTTTAAAAGAAAACTAAGATCTTAAAAAAATTATTTTTTAAACAGAAGAAATAGAATTTTTTTTTGGTAAATCCTAAAAAATCTCAGTATCATACTCTATCATTAGAAACTAAAGTTACTCATTTGAAACAAAATATGAAAACATAGTTGTTTTATATGTGCTTCAAAATCATATTGTCATAAATTAAGAAAAAAAAAAACTAATTATATAATAAAAACTTTACATGTAAACATAAAAATTTTTAAAGTATTATGGATAATCTTTGGAATTGACTCAATACTATACTTTCATTTCCTGTAAGCTCTAGTTGTATTTATAATTTATAGTTATGATGTTATATTACTTGTATGCAATATTATGCACATTGAAACACACCCATATATCATTTAGGAATTTTTATTCATTCTCTAAAAGTAAGTATAGAATTATAAATTCATTCATGCATAGCTTGTCCAACATTAATAAAAATTTTCATAAAAGAAATTGGAATATGGCTTATTTTTGTTCATTTAGGAGATAAATCAATAGATCAAAAGCACATATATGGTTAACTCATGGCATTACATTACATTCATCACCTTCTACACATAAACAAATTTTAAATGCTACCAAAGTTAGTAGATCTAATCATGCTTGGATATACCAAAATCTAGAAAAATAAGTCTGAATTGTTAAGAGAGTTACTATTTGCATGTTTTACCTTCTTGCAACTTGTATAGTTTTGATGATTCCAAATATTATTATTTTAAGTTTTGTTATCTCCTAACACTTTTTGGAAGAATAGTTTTTGCTCTTGTGTGGACTAACATTTCAGGAAAATCTAAATCAAGACCAATGAAGACTTCAAATTAAATTCATCATGAGATAGTTTGTAAATTGAAGTTTGTACTTTTTATTGTAATTGAGTTGAGAAAATATGATTGTAATTAAATAGCTTAGCACACACACACTTGGAGAGATCTTTAAAAAAATCATACTGATCATATGGGACGAACCAGGTTCGTACAGGATGATCAAGTCAGTTATCTCCTGGGAAGAGAAATGGAATGAACAGGAAGTGAGAAAAGGTTTCTAAGACCTGATCGTCTAGACGAATTTCCATATTCGTCCTTGGATGATGTTCTATGGATTCTCACTTTGAACTATTTGTCCAGAAGAAGTGCACCATTCGTCCCTGAATGAAATCCTTTGGATCCTTACTTTGAATTGTTCATCCAGACGAAGTGTACCATTCTTCCCTAGATAAAGTCCTCTAGACACTTGAGTTACACTAATAGTCCAGACGATCCATCTTTTTCGTCCAGAGATGAAATTCTCTAGACACATAGGTTAAACTAATCATCGAGATGATTCATCTTGGTCTTTTGTGGACGAAGTTCTCTGGACAAATTTCATCCAGGCGAACTCTTACCTTCTTCCTAGGATGAAGTGCTCTGTCCCTTAAAATTTTGAGAACGTCCTGCAGTTAGTCCAAACCAACCTAGGATATAACTGCTCGTACCAAATGAACTTAGTCAACACGGGACGATGATCGGGTACAAAGTCAGTTCGTAACAATATACATTTGGTTCGTATGCAACTGATTTAACACTATTCGTACAGGATGATCTGACGGTGGTACGGGACGATACACTGTGTACATACTTGAAAATCAACAGTTTTTGGATGGTTTTTCGTGTCTTTCCTATATAAAGTCCAATTAAAACTGTCTCTTAATCTTTTTTCCTATTGATATTTATGTCAACTGAAGGGAGAGTCAAGGAGAGAGTGTGAGAGAGTGTTTGAAGGAGAATTCTTAATACTGAAGCAAGAAGGATTCACTGGTACTCAAAGGTAAGAATCTCCACTTATTATTTGTGATTACCTCACCCTTTTCTCTCATCCTTCTAGATTTCTAGTGAGAAGATCTGTCAAGGAGATCCGATTCTTTACCAACACTTGGAGAGTGTGACCTGTATGAGGGTTCCTTGCCTACACTTGGAGAGTGTGAACAACCGAAGGGTTCTCTGCCTATACTTGGAGAGTGTGAACAACCAAAGGGTTCTTTACCCACACTTGGAGAGTGTGAAAGGTCGAACGGTTCTCTGCCAACACTTGGAGAGTGTGAAAGGATGGATGGTTCTCTACCAACACTTGGAGAGTGTAAAATGATTACGGTTCTCTACCGCACCGGGTAGTGGTGGAAGAGAGTTTTTTAAATGCTTCTCCACCTTGCTATGAGTGCAAAAGGAGAGTCACTAGTGATATTAGTGCAATACTTGGAGGGTGCCTCCAAGGAGTGGATGTAAGTCGTGTTTGACCGAACCACTATAAATCTCGTGTCTTTTCTATTTTCTGCTGCTTTTATTTTTACTGTTTAATTTGTGGTTGAAAAATATTTTCTAAAAAATTCACTAAAGTTTTTTTTAGTATAAAAATTTTTAAAAGAGGGATAAGTTTTTTAATTACTAATCCACGCCCCTCTTTGTTAGTCGCTGGGACATAAGCTTAGGTCTAACAACCTAATTCATATTGAACAAGTTTCAACAAGTGATATCAGAGCTTTGTTTCAAAATTATAAGTTTAGACTATATTTTCATTAGCATAGATGGATACATTTGGAAAATGAAATACACCTGAGGGTTACTCTATAACTAGACCTCCATTGTTCGATAATATTCCTTTTGATTTTTGAGAAACATGCATGTCTATATTTTTACAGTCACTTTATTACTGTATGTGGATCTTAGTTCAGGAATGGTATGTAAAACCAACTATAATAGTTGTCGGAGTTAGAGTTGAAACACCCTTTATGGACTGGACAGTAGAAGAATTAGACTTAGCGCAACTAATTGCCAAATGCTTGAATAGTTTCTTTTGTTCTCTTAAATAAGAAGATTACAAACGGTTTTCTACTTGCAAGAGTGGAAAGGACATATGCGATAGACTTTGTATAACTTATTAGGGGACTAATGAGGTTAAGCAATCTAGACTTAATATCTTGTTTGCATGATTTTGAATTATTTCCCATGAAACCAAATGAATCCATTTCTGATATGTACACAAGATTCACATAAATACTCACCTCTTTACATGCATTGGGTAGGGAACTAATGAATGATGAAATGGTTAATAAGATTCTTCGTTATTTTTTTACTACTTATGATGCTAAAATTATTACAATTACAGATTCTAAAGATCTAAATATTTACTATATTGATAATTTTCTTGGATCGCTAATTTCTTATGAGCAAGGAGTTAGAAAAAGAAAGATTGATGCAGGTGAACCAAGAAGGGAGATGAACATAGCACTAAAAGTGGACGAGTTAGAGAGTGAACACTCACAACATGAGAATGAAGACGACATCACATTGATGATTAGACAATTCAAAAACTTTCTGAAGAGGAAGCAAAAGAAAAGACAACAATGGAATCGAGGTAAATTTAATAGAAATGTCAAGGTTTCAAATGATGTTATTTGCTATAAGTACAAAAAACCTGGACATATAAAGATAGACTAGCCAAAACTCAAAGTCACTCCTAGCAAGGAAAAGGTAAATGAGAAACCAATTATGAAGAAGGGCAAGAGGAAATTTTAAAGAGCTTTCTTGGCACACTCAGCTTTGAACTCGTCAGAGATAGAAAAGGAAGAGGAAGTCACTAATATGTGCTTAATGGCCGATAATCTTGATCAATTAAATCAAGAAGAGGTATGCGACTTGACTTATAATGAACTTTTTGAAGTTTCAGAACACATGCATGATGCATATCAAAAATTAAAGAAAATGCATACTAGTCTGAGCTTAGAATGTCTGGAATTATAAAAGGAACATGAAATCCTTAGGAAAGATCATGCTTTAAATGATGACAACCATATGAAATTACTTGATGAGTTTGATGACTTGAATAAAAATAATTAAATGTTAAAGACACCCTTTGCAGAACTTCATATTGAAATCAAGAATAATAAGGATGAATCTGAGAGAAAAATAAATTGAATCAATTATACAAATTAGATTTTAGAACATATGAATTCATTTTACATATTGAATGTAAAAGCTCTCGAGAATAATAGGATACCCCCAAGACTTGATGATTTTAGTAATTCTATTTTGTAACTTAAATTTATTGAATCCTTTAATAGACAAATATATATTAGAAGACTTAGAAATCCATTTTCAAAAGTCAAATGAAATAATTATGGATAGATTGGACACATAGCTCACACCTGTACTTTGAAAAAAAAAATTATTTGGTGTGGAAACCTAAGATGCATAGTTCTAGACATATCATACATGTATCTTTTTATAAATTGTCAAAAGGAGAACCCAAACTTATTTGGGTTTCCAGGTCTAACATTTGATAATTTTGCACGTTCGCTCTCACATAAGACCTCGTGAGAGCATATGGTACCCAGACAGTGGATGCTAAAAGAATATAACTGGGATACTTCACAATTCATATCATTCGAAGTCAGGAGTGAAGGCAAGGTTACACTTGGAGATAACACCATAAGGAAGGTGGTTGGGTCATGTGTAATTGGAAATCTTAAGAATTTTTTTATTGAAAATATGTTATTGGTAAAAGGCTTAAAGCAAAATTTGTTAAGTATAAGCCAACTATATGATAGAGGATAATGTGTAAATTTTTTTCCTACTAGCTGCATATTAAGCCTAAATGGAAGTGATGTTTTGAATGGTATAAGGGTAAACAGCATGTATATGCCAGACTTGAATTGCATTAAAACTCTTACTATTTTTTGTTTAAAAATTATTTCTGATGAGTCATGGCTTTGGCATATGAGACTTTATCACTCTAGCATGAAAAAATCTTAGGAGGATTACCCAAAAGAATCTAGTGAGAGGTATATCAAAACTAGATTTTACTAAGGATCACCTTTGTGATGTTTGTCAATTAGGAAAATAGGTGAAGTCCTCTTTTAAGTCCAATAAGATCTTAGAACTAGTAAATTATTACTGATTTTGCATATGGATCTTCTTGGACCAGTTGGAACTGTAAGTCTAAGAGGAAAAATATATGGATTTGTGATTGTGGATGATTACTCTAGGTTCACTTGGGTTAGATTTCTATTTCATAAGAGTGAGTCAATTTAGGAATTTAGAAACTTTTTGACTTAGATTCAAAGAAAGCTAGGATGTGAAATTATGACTATTCAAAGTGATCATGGAGGAGAATTTGAGAATGAAAGATTTGAGAATTTTTGTAAGGAGAAAGAAATTGATCACAACTTTTCTGCACCTAGAACCCCTCAGCAGAATGAGGTAGTCAAAAGAAAAAACAAAACATTAATAGAAGCCACCCGAGCCTTGTTGGCAGAATACTCACTTCCTAATATTTTTGGGCTGAGGCGGTTAGCATTGCATGTTATATTCTGAATAGGGTGAATGTGAGATCAAAATTATATAAAATACAATATGAATTTCTAAAAGGAAGAACACCTAATTTGTCACATTTGCATGTTTTTGGATGCAAGGTGTTTATTCATAATAATAGAAAATCTGCCTTAAAAAAATTTGATCCAAAATCAGATGAAGGAATCTTTCTAGGATATTCAAGCATTGGAAAATCTTATAAAATATTTAATAAAAGAACTTTGGTAATTGAGGAGACCACAGATGTTGTATTTGATGAATCTGAAAATTTGGAAGAGCCAAATATTGTAGAAGATGAGATTAAGATTAACTCCCAAAAGATTGATAAAATAAATTTGGAAGAAAATTTGGAAGAAAATTTAGAAAAAAATTTGGAGATAGAAAACCCTTTGCCTAGAGATTTTAGATTTTATAAAAACTACCCAAAGGAATTGATAATTGGTGAAACTAGTGAGTGTTTAAGGACTAGGCATTGACTAAACAAAGAAGTCAATCATTTAGCAGTTATTTCAACCATAGAACCCACAAATATTGATCAAGCACTTTCAGATGAATTTTTTATTTTGGATAAGTAAGAAGAGTTCAATCAATTTGTAAGAAATAAAGTTTGAGAATTAACTACAAGGCCAAAGGATTAAAGTGTAGCTGGATCATAGTGGGTATTCAAAAATAAAATGAATGACTCAAGAGTAGTCATTAAAAATCAGGCTAGATTAGTTGCTAAGGGGTATAATAAGATTGAAGGGATTGATTTTAAGGAGTCATTTTCCCCTGCAGCTATACTTGAAGCAATTAGGGTTTTGTTAGCCTTTGCATGTTTTAGAGGATTTATATTGTACCAAATGGATGTGAAAAGTGCCTTTTTAAATGGGATAATTAAAGAGGATATTTATGTAGAACATCCTCCAAGTTTTGAAAATTCTAAACACCCAAATAATGTTTTCAAACTGAAAAAAAAAGATATTATATGGATCGAAACAGGAACCTAGGGCTTGGTATGAGAGATTGAGCACCTTCCTACTTGAAAGATCTTATGAAAAAGAAAGTGTAGATACAACTCTCTTTTTGAAGAAAATTGGAAAATAAATAGTCATTATACAAATTTATGTTGATGACATCATCTTTGGATCTACAAATAAAAATCTTTGTGATGATTCTTCTAAAAGAATGAATAGTGAATTTGAGATGAGTCTAATGGGAGATTTAAGTTACTTTCTAGGCTTTAGCATTAAGCAAATTGATGAGGGTATATTTCTTAGTCAGTCGAAGTATGTTAAGGACATCCTCAAAAAGTTTGAAATGGATAATGCTAAACATGTTGGTACACCTATGAGTTCCTCGGTTCATTTTGATAAGGACCCTAAGGGAAAGATCTATTAATCAAAAGAAATTTAGAGGGATAATTGGATCTTTGCTATACTTGACAGCTAGTCGGCCCGATATCATGTTTAGTATTTATTTGTGTGCTAGATTTCAATTAGATCCAAAAGAATCTCATTTGAAAGTAGTAAAAAGGATTTTAAGATATCTGTTAGGAACTCAGTATTAAGAGAGTAACTTTTTGCATGTTTTACATTCTTGCAACTTGTATAGTTTTGATGATTCTAAATATTATTATTTTATGTGTAGTTATCTCCTTACACTTTCTAGAAAAATTTGTTTTTGCTCTTCTGTGTACTAACATTTTAGGAAACTTAAACTCCAGATTACGAAGTCTTCAAATCAAATTTAGCATAATATACTTTGTAAATTTGAAGCTTGTACTTTTCTTTAAATTAAATTTGTTAGGGAGTGGTTATAATTGAGTCATTAAATACACACACACTTAAGGAGATTTAAAAAACAATTATGTACTAATCGTATGAGACTAACCTAGTTCATACAGAACGATCAGGTCAGTTATCTCCTCGAAATAGAAATGGAACGAATAGGAGTTGAAGAAAAATTTTTTTAAGTCCTGATCATCTAGGATGAATTTTATTCATCCCAGGATGAAATGGCCTCTGGAGAATTTTTGTTCAGACAAAATTTATTATCGTTCTAGGATGAGATACCCTCAGGAGAAAATTTATATAGGAGAAACTAAAAATCGTCCTGGGATGAATTGCCCAATGGGAATTTTCGTTCAGACAAAATTGATTATCATGCCAAGATGACATATCCTCTGTAAAAATTTTGTCCAGACAAACCCATTTTCGTCCCAGGACGAAGTGAACCGACTTTGAACTTTTTGGCGACGTTCTGCAGTTTTTTGGAAACCGACCTATGGTTAGAACAAACCTAGTTCTTATGGGACAATGTTTGTACGAATTCCATTCATACTTATATATACTAGGTTCGTTTCAAATGATTTTAAATAAAATTGTTTGGACGATCCACGATCATACAGGACGATACATTGTATGTTAACTTGAAATTTTATAGTTTTTGGATGGTTTTTCTTGTCTTTCCTATAAATAGTCCAATCTAAACTCCCACTTCATCTTTTTTCCTACTGATCTTCATGCCTATTGAGAAGAGAGTCAAGGAGAGAGTGTGAGAGAGCGTTTGAAGGAGATTTCTTGCCATTGGGGCATGAAGGTTTCACTTTGTACTCAAAGGTAAGAGTCTCTACTCTTGGTTTGTGATTACTTCACTCTTTTATCTCTTCTTTTTAGATTTCTTGTGAAGAAGATCTGTCAAGGAGATCCGATTCTCTGTCGACACTTGGAAAGTGTGAATAGATGCGGGTTTTCTGCCCATACTAGGAGAGTGTGAAAGGATGAAGTGTTCTCAGCCCACACTAGTAGAGTGTGAAAGGACGAAAGGGTTCTCTGCCCACACTAGGAGGGTGTGAAAGGACAAAGGGTTCTCTGCCTACACCGGGAGAGTGTGAAAGGATAGACGGTTCTCTGCAGACATCGGGGGAGTGTGAAAGGATAGACGGTTCTCTTCCAACACTGGGGATAGTGTAAAAGGATGACGGTTCTCTGCCAGCACTAGGAAAAGTGTAAAAGGATGACGGTTCTCTGCCACACCGGGTAGTGGTGAAAAAAGTTTGTAAAGGCTTCTCCGCCTTGGTGTGGGTGTAAAAGGAGAGGCACTAGTGGTATTAGTGTAATACTCAGAGGGTTCCTATGGTGAGTGGATTTAGGTCTAGTTTTGACCACAGCACTATAAACCTCGTGTCTTTTATTTCTCCATTGCTTTTTATTTTTGTAATTTTCTGTTTAAAATTGTGGTTGAAAAATATTTTCTAGAAAAATCACTAAAGTTAATTTTTCTCGATTTTAAATTTCAAAATGATGGTTAAGTTTTTTTAATTACCAATTCACCCCCACTCCTGGTTAGCCGTGGGATATAAGATTTGGTTTAACAACCTAATTCATAGTGAACGAGTTTCAACAAGTTGTATCAGAGCTTTGTTTTAAAATCATAAGTTTAGACTACTTTTTGATTAACGTAGATGGCTAAATTTGGAAACCAAAATACACCTGAGGGTTATTTTATAACTAGATCTCTAATGTTCAAAAATATTCCTTTTGATTTTTGAAAACACGCATGCCTATATTTTTACAGTCACTTGATTATCATTTATGAATTTTAGTTCATGAAGGTTATACAAAACCAATTAGACTAGTTGATTGAGTTAGAGTTGAAATTCCTTTTGTGGATTCGATAGTAGAAGAACGTGACTTAGCACAATTAAACGCCAAATGCTTGAATAGTTTTTTTTGTGCTCTAAAATCAAAAGACTACATGTGAGTTTCTACTTGCAAAAGTGGAAAGGAGATTTGGGATAGACTTTGTATAACTTATGAGGGGACTAATGAGATTAAGCAATCTAGACTTAATATCTTGTTGCATGATTATGAACTGTTTCACATGAAACCTAATGAATCCATTTCTGATATGTACATAACATTCACACAAATAGTCACATCTTTACATGCATTGGGTAGGGAACTAATGAATGATGAAATGGTTAATAAGATTCTTTGTTGTATGCCTAGTGCTTATGATGTTAAAATTACTATAATTAAAGAGTTTAAGGATTTAAACATTTACACTATTAACTATTTTCTTGGTTCGCTTATTGCTTACGAGCAAGAAGTTAGCCAAAGAAAGGTTGATGCAGGTGAACCACGAAGGGAGAAGAACATAACACTGAAAGTGGATGAGACTGAGAGTGAAAACTCATAATCTGAGGATTGATACGACATCGCTTTAATGACTAGACAATTTAGAAGCTTTATGAAGAGGAAGAAGAAGAGATGCTAGCAATGGAATAGAAGTAAATTCAATAGAAATGCTAAGGTTTCTAATGAAGTTATTTGTTATGAGTGCAGGAAACCTAGACATATAAAGAAGATTGCCCAAAACTCAAAGCCAATCCTAGTAAGGAGAAGGTAGAGGAGAAATCATTTGTGAAGAAGGGAAAGAAGAAGTTCCAATGAGCTTTTTGGGCGGACTCAGCTCAAACTCGTTAGAGACAGAAAAGGAAGAGGAACTCACTAATCTATGCTTAATGGATGACAAACTTGATCAGTCAGATCAAGAAGAGGTATGTGACTTAACTTAAATTAACTTTTTGAAGTTTCTAAACACATGCATGATGCATATAGAAAAATGAAGAAAATACATGCTAGCCTTAGTTTAGAATTAGTAGAGTTTCAAAAGGAACATGAAATCCTTAGGAATAATCATGCTTTGATTGATGACAACCAGATGAAATTACTTGATGAGTTTAATGACTTGAATAAAAATTTTGAATGTTTAAAATCTTTCTATGCAAAACTTGAAAATGAATTTATGAAATTTAAGGATGAACCGGAGAGAAAACTTTATAAATCTAATTATACAAATTAGATTTTGAAGGATATGAATTTGTTTTATATTTTGAAGATAAAAGCTCTCGAGGATATTCGAATACCTCCCAAACTTGAAGATTTCACTAATCCTATTTGGTATCCTAAATTTATGCAATCCCTAAATAGACAGATGAATGTTAGAAGACTTAGGAATCCTTTTCCAAAAGTCAAATGTAATAATTGGGGATTGGTTTGACATATAGCTCACACCTGTACTTCAAAGATGAAAAATTATTTGGTGTGGAAACCTAAGATGCATAAACCTAGACATATCATACATGCATCTTTTTATAAATTGCTAAAACGTGAACCCAAACTTATTTTGGTTCCCAAGTCTAACATTTGATATTCTTGTAGGGTGCTCTAACACAAGACCTCATAAGAGCATTGGTACCTAGAGATCGGATGTTTAAAGCATAAGATTGGAGATACTGCATAATTAGTATTGCTGGAAGCCAGGAGTGGAGGAAAGGTTACACTTGAATTTAACACCACAAGGAAGGTGATTGGAATAGGTATAATTGGAAATATTAAGAACTTTTTCATAGAAAATGTATTATTGGTAGAAGACTTAAAGCATAATTTGTTAAGTATAAGTCAGCTATGTGATAAAGGATATTGTATAAAAATTTTTCCTACTAGTTGTATTTTAAGCCTAAATGGAATTGATCTTTTAAAAGGTAAAAGGGTAAACAATTTTTATATGCTAGACTTGAATTGCATTCATACTCCTACTATTTTTTGTTTAAAAACTATTTCTGATTAATCATGTCTTTGGCATAAGTGACTTTGTCATTCTACCATGAAAGACCTTAGGAGGATTACCCAAAAGAACTTAGTGAGAGGTATACCAAAACTAGACTTTACTAAGGACCACCTTTGTGAGGCATGTTAATTAAGAAAGTATGTGAAGTTTTCTTTTCAGCCTAATAAGGATCTTAGAACTAGTAAACTATTGGAGATTTTGCATTTGGATATTTTTGGACCAGTTGGAACTGTGAGTCTAGGAGGTGAGGTATATAGATTTGTAATTATGGATGATTACTCTAGATTCACATGGGTTAGATTTCTATTTCGTAAGAGTGAATCATTTGAGGAGTTTATGAATTTTTTGCTTTGGATTCAAAGAAAACTTGTGTGTGAAATCATGAATATATAAAGTGATCATGTAGGAGAATTTAAAAATGAAAGATTTGAGGATTTTTGTAAGGAGAAAGTAGTTAATCACAATTTTTCTGCACCTAGAACCCCTCAGCAGAATGGGGTAGTCGAAAGGAAAATAGAACATTGATAGGAGCCGCCCGAGCAATGTTGGCAGAATACACACTTTCAAAATATTTTTGGGTTGTGGTGGTTAGCACTACATGTTATGTTTTGAATAGGGTGAATGTGAGATCTAATTTAAATAAAACACCCAATAAGTTGCTAAAAGGAACAACATCTAATTTGTCTCATTTGCATGTTTTTGGCTGCAAGGTGTTTATACATAACAATGGAAATTCTGCCTTAAGAAAATTTTATCCAAAATCAGATGAAGGATTTTTTGTTCTATACTCAAGTGTTGGAAAATCTTATAGAGTATTCAATAAAAGAACTTTGAGAATTGAAGATACCACATATGTTGTATTTGATGAATATGAAAATTTGGAAAAGACAAATGTTGTAGAAGATGAGATTGAGGATAACTCCCAAAATATTGATAAAATAAATTTGGAAGAAAATTTGGAAGAAAATGTGAAAGAAAATTTGCATATAGAAAATCCTTTGCCTAGAGATTTAATATTTTCTAAAAACCACCCAAAAGAGTTGATAATTGGTGAACCTAGTAAGGGTGTAAGGACTAGGCTTGGATTAAGCAAAGAAGTCAATCATTCAGCCTTCATTTCAATAATTGAACCAACAAATATTAATCAAGCACTTTCAGATGAATTTTGGATTTTGGCCATACAAGAAGACTTGAATAAATTTATAAGAAATAAAGTTTGGGAATTGAGTATAAGGCCAAAGGATCAAAGTGTAGTTGGAACTAAGTGGGTATTTAAAAATAAAATGAATGACTTTAGAGTGATCATTAGAAATAAGGCTAGATTAGTTGCTAAGGGGTATAATCAGATTGAAGGGATTGATTTTGAGGAGACTTTTGCCCATGTAGCTAAACTTGAAGCAATTTGGGTTTTATTAGCCTTTGCCTGTTTTAGAGATTTAAATTATTTTAAATGGATGTTAAAAGTGCCTTTATAAATGGGATAATTCTAGAAGATATTTTTGTAGAACAATCACAAGGATTTGAAAATTCTAAATACCCAAATCATGTTTTTAAGTTTAAAAAGGAATTATATGAATTGAAACATGCACCTAGGGTTTGGTATGAGAGGTTGAGCACTTTTCTACTTGAAAGATCATTTGAAAAAGAAAGTGTGGATACAACACACTTTTTGAAGAGATTTGGAATAGATAAACTCATTATACAAATTTATGTGGATGACATCATCTTTGAATCTTCAAATAAAAGTCTTTGTGATAATTTTTCAAAAACAATGAGTAGTGAAATTGAGATGAGTCTAATGGAAGATTTAAGTTACTTTCTAGGCTTTAGCATTAAGCAAATTGAGGAGGGTATATTTCTTAGTCAGTCAAAATATGTTAAAAACATCCTCAAAAAGTATGAAATGGACAATGTTAAACCTTTTAGTACACTATTGAGTTCCTCAGTTTAGTTGGATAAGGACCCTAAGGGAAAATTTATTGATCAAAAGAAATTTAGAGGGATAATTGGATCTTTACTTTACTTGACTGCTAGCCGATCCGATATAATGTTTAGTGTTTGCTTGTGTGCTAGATTTCAATCAGATCCAAAAGAATCACATTTGACAGCAGTGAAAAGGATTTTAAGATATCTGTTAGGAACTCAGAACTTAGGAATTTGGTATCCTAAGTTTAGCTCTTCATTTAAAATAATTAGTTATTCAGATTCTAACTTTACTGGTTTTAGGGTGGATTGAAAGAGCACTTCTGGAACATGTCAGTTTATTGGAAATTCTGTAGTCTCTTGGTCCAGTAGAAAACAAAATTCAGTAGCCCTATCTCCTACAAAAGCTTAATACATTTACTTAGGAAGTTGTGTGACACAAGTACTTTGGTTGATATAATAGTTTATTGATTTAGGATTAACTATAGACACTATTCCAATTTATTGTGATAATACTAGTGCTATTTGTATTTCTAAAAATCATATTCAACGTTCAAGAACCAAACATATAGACATAAGGCATCATTTCATAAGGGATCATGTATCCAAAGTAGAAATTGAACTCACTCACGTTTCTACTGAAAATTAACTTGTAGACATTTTTACAAAACCATTAGTGTTAAGAGAGTTGCTATTTGCATGTTTTATATTCTTTCAACTTGTATAGTTTTGATGATTCCAAATATTATTGTTTTATGTTTAGTTATCTCTTAACACTTTTTGAAAAAAATGTTTTTGCTCTTGTGTGTACTAATATTTTAGGAAAATTGAACTCCATACTACTAAGACTTCAAATCAAATTTAGCATGCAATCCTTTCTTAATTGAAGCATGTATTTTTCCTTGAGAGGGAGTGATTGTAATTGAGTGAATAAAAAACACACACACTTAAAGAGAATTTTAAAAATTTTTACTGATCGTACAGGATGAACCTAGTTTGTACGGGACGATCATGTCAGTTATCTCCTCGAAAGAGCAATGGAACGAACATGAGTTGTAGAAAATTTTTCTATGTCCTGATCATCCAGGACAAAATATTTTCTTCCCAGGATGAAATGGCCTCTGGAGAATTTTCGTTCAGACAAAATTTATTATCGTTCTAGGATGAGATGCCCTCTGGAGAAATTTTGTATAGGACGAACATAAATTCTTTCCAAGAAGAATTACCCTTTGGAGAATTTTTGTTCAGACGAAATTAATTATCGTACCAGGACATTTTGTCCTTTGTAAGAATTTTGTCCGGACTAACCAAATTTTGACCCAGGATGAAGTAAACTGACTCTGAACTTTTTGGTGTCGTTCTATAGTTTTTGGGAACCAACCTCTGAAATAACTAATCGTACCGGATGAACCTAATTCAAACGAGATGATGTGTGTGAACGAATTAAATTCGTACATATATACATTGGGTTCATTACCAAAGCTTTTAAGTAAAATCGTACGGGACGATCCACGATCATATGGCATGATCTACTGCATGTTAACTTAAAATTTTGCAGTTTTTGAATGGTTTTTCTTATCTTTCCTATAAATAGTCTAATATAAAGTGTCACTTAATCTTTTTGCCTACAGATCTTCGTGCCTATTGAGAAGAGAGCCAAGGAGAGAGTGTCAGAGAGCATTTGAAGGAGATTTCTTTTCATTGGAGCATGAAGGTTTAACTTGGTACTCAAATGTAAGAGTCTTTACTCTTGGTTTGTGATTACTTCACTCTTTTCTCTCTTCCTTTTATATTTCTTATGAAGAAGATCTATCAAGGAGATTCGGTTCTCTACCGACACTTAAAAAGTGTGAACAACCGCAGGTTCTCTGCCCACACTTGGAGAGTGTGAAAGGATGAAGGGTTCTCTGCTCACACTGGGAGTGTGTGAAAGGACGAAGGGTTCTTTGCTTACACTATGAGTGTGTGAAATGATGGACGGTTCTCTACCGACATCGGGGGGGTGTGAAAGGACGAAGGGTTCTTTGCCCACATCGGGAGTGTGTGAAAGGATGAAGGGTTCTCTGCCTACACCAGGGGAGTGTGTGCAAAGACAGATGGTTCTCTGCTGACATCGGGGGAGTGTGAAAGGACAAAGGGTTCTCTTCCTACACCAGGAGTGTATGGAAGGACGGATAGTTCTCTACTGACATCGGGGGAGTGTGAAAGGATAGACGATTCTCTTCCAACAATGGGGATAGTTTAAAAGGATGACGATTCTCTACTGCACCGGGTTATGATGAAAAGAGCTTGTAATGGCTTCTTCTCCTTGCTGTGGGAGCAAAAGGAGAGTCACTAGTGGTAATAATGCACTACTCGGAGGGTTTCTTCGGGGAGTGGATATAGGTCCGGTTTTGATCGAACCACTAGAAATCTCATGTCTTTAATTTTTCCACTGCTTTTTTCTTTTTAACATTTATACTTGTGGTTGAAAAATATTTTCCAGAAAAACTCACTAAAAGTTTTAATTTTCGTTTCCTAATTCAAAAGAGGGTTAAAATTTTTTAATTATCAATTCACCCCCCTCTTGGTTAGCCGTGGGACATTAACTTAGGTTTAACAATCTAAATCATATTGAATGAGTTTCAACAAGTGGTATCAAAGCTTTGTTTCAAAAACATAAGTTTAGACAACTTTTTGATTAACATAGATGGCTACATTTAGAAACTGAAATACACCTGAGGGTTATTCTATAACTAGACCTCCATTGTTCGTCAATATATATTTGTTTTTTGGAAAACATGCATGTCAACAATTTTTTAGTCACTTGATTATCGTATGTGATTCTTAGTTCAGTAAGGGTATACAAAACCAACTAGATTGACGGAGTTAGAGTTGAAACTCCTTTTACGGACTGGACAGTAAAAGAATGTAACTTAGCACAACTAAATGCCAAATACTTGAATAGTTTCTTTTATGCTTTAAAATCAGAAGACTACATGCGAGTTTTTACTTGCAAGTGTGAAAAGGACATATGGGATAGACTTTGTATAACTTATGAGGGAACTAATGAGGTTAAGAAACCTAGACTTAATATATTGTTACATGATTATGAACTATGTCGCATGAAATCAAATGAATCCATTTCTTCTATGCACACAATATTCACATAAATAGTGACCTCTTTACATGCATTGGGTAGGAAATTAACGAATGCTGAAATGGTGAATAAGATTCTTCGTTATTTACCTACTGCTTATGATGCAAAAATTACTGTAATTACAGAGTCTAATGTTTTAAACATTTACTCTATTAACAATCTTCTTGGTTCACTTTTTGCTTACAAGCAAGGAGTTAGCCAAAGAAAGGTTGATGCAAGTGAACCAAGAAGGGAGAAGAACATAGCACTGAATGTAGAAGAGTCTAAGAGTGAGAACTCACAACGTGAAGATGAAGACAACATCGCATTGATGACTAGATAATTCAGATGCTTTCTGAAGATGAAGCAGAAGAGACGCAAATAGTTGAATAGAGGTAAATTCAATAAAAATGCCAAGGTTTCTAATTTCGTTATTTGCTATGAATGCAGGAAACCTGGACATATAAAGATGGATTGCCAAAAACTCAAAGCCAATCCTAGCAAGGAGAAGGTAGAGGAGAAACCATTTGTGAAGAAGGGCAAGAAGAAGTTCCAACGAGCTTTTTGGGTGTACTCTGCTTCGGACTCGTTAGAGACTAAAAAAGAAGAGGTATGTGACTTAACTTATGATGAACTTTTTGAAGTTTCTGAACACATGCATGAAGCATATAGGAAAATGAACAAAATGCATGCTAGCCTTAGTTTAGAATTGGACGAGCTTAAAAATGAACATAAAAACCTTAGAAATAATCATGCTTTTATTGATAAAAACCACATGAAATTACTTGATAAATTTGATGACTTGAATAAGAATTAATGTTTAAGATCATCCAATACAAAACTTGAAACTGAATTTAAGAATTTTAATGATGAATCGGAGAGCGAACTTTATAAATCAAATTATTCAAATCGTATTTTGAGGGATATGAATTCATTTTATATTTTGAAGATAAAAGCTCTTGAGGATAATATGATACCCCCCAAACTTGAAGATTTCACTAATCCTGTTTTGTATCCTAAATTCATGCAATCCCTAAAAAGACAAATGAATGGAAGAAGACTTAGGAATCTTTTTCCTAATGTTAAATGTAATAATTGTGGATTGGTTCGACACATAGCTCACACTTGCACTTCGAAGATGAAAAACTATTTGGTGTGGAAACCTAAGATGCATAAACCTAGATATATCATACATGCATCTTTTTATAAATTGCTAAAAGGAAAACCCAAACTTGTTTGGGTTCCCAGGTCTAATGTTTGATATTCTTATAGGGTGGCTCTCACAAAAGACCTCATGAGAGCATATGGTACCTAAATAGAGAATGTTCAAAGCATATGACTAGAGATACTGCACAATTTAGATCGCTGGAAGCCAGGAGTGGAGGCATGGTTACACTTGGAGATAATACCACAAGGAAGGTGTTTGGGATAGGTATGATTAGAAATATTAAGAATTTTTTCATAGAAATTGTGTTATTGGTAGAAAGCTTAAAGCAAAATTATTTAAGTATGAACTAGCTATGTGATAAAGGATATTGTGTAAAATTTTTTCCTATTAGCTGCATATTAAGCCTAAATGGAATTGATGTTTTGAATGGTAAAAGGGTAAACAATGTTTATATGCTAGACTAGAATTGCATTCATTCTCCTACTGCTTTTTGTTTGAAAATTGTATCTGATGAGTCATGGCTTTGGCAAAGAAGACTTTGTCATTCTAGCATGAAAAACCTCAAGAGGATTACCCAAAAGAACTTAGTGAGAGGTATACCAAAACTAGAAACTAAGCATCACCTTTGTGAAGAATGAAAATTAGGAAAGCATGTGAAGTTTTCTTTTCAGTCCAATAAGGATCTTAGAATGAGTAAACCATTGGAGATTTTGCATATGGACCTTTTTAGACCAGTTAGAACTGTGAGTCTAGGATGGAAGGTATACGAATTTGTGATTGTGGATAATTTTTGTAGATTCACATGGGTTCGATTTCTATTTCATAAAAGTGAATAATTTGAGAAATTTAGAAATTTTTTGACTTGGATTCAAAGAAAACTTGGGTGTGAAATCATAATTATACAAAATGATCATGGAGAAGAATTTTTAAATGAAAGATTTGAGAATTTTTATAAGGAGAAAGGAATTGATCAAAACTTTTCTGTACCTAGAACCCCTTAGCAGAATGTCTTAGTCAAAAGAAAAGATAGAACATTAATAGAAGCCGCCCGAGCAATGTTGGCAGAATACTCACTTCCAAAATATTTTTGGGCTGAGGCGGTTAGCACTGAATGTTATGTTCTGAATAGGATGAATGTGAGATCCAATTTAAATAAAACACCCTATGAGTTGCTAAATTGAAGAAAACTTAATTTGTATCATTTGCATGTTTTTGGTTGCAAGGTGTTCATACATAACAATGGAAAATTTGGCTTAAGAAAATTCGATCCAAAATCAGATGAAGGAGTTATTGTTGGATACTCAATTGTTGGAAAATCTTATAGAATATTGAATAAGAGAACTTAGAGAATTGAGGAGACCACACATGTTGTATTTGATGAATCTAAAAATTTGGAAGAGTTAAATATTGTAGAAGATGAGATTGAGGATAATTCCCAAAAGATTGATAAAATAAATTTGGAAGACAATTTGGAGATAGAAAATCCTTTGCCTAGAAATTTGAGATTTTCTAAAAACTAGTAAAAGGAGTTGATAATTAGTGAACATAGTGAGGGTGTAAGGACTAGGCATGGATTAAACAAAGAAGTTGATCATTCAGCCTTTACTTCAATAGTTGAACCCACTAATATTGATCAAGCACTTTCGGATGAATTTTAAATTTTAGCCATGCAAGAAATAAAGTTTGGGAATTAACTACACGGCCAAAGGATTAAAGTGTAGTTGGAACTAAGTGGATATTCAAAAATAAAATGAATAACTCAGGAGTGGTCATTAGAAATAAGGTTAGATTAGTTGCTAAGGGGTATAATCAGATTGAAGGGATTGATTTTGAGGAGACTTTTGCCCCTGTAGCTAGACTTGAAGCAATTAAGGTTTTGTTAGGCTTTGCCTGTTTAATAGGATTTAAATTGTTTAAATTGAATGTGAAAAGTGCCTTTTTAAATGGGATAATTCAAGAAGATGTTTTTGTAGAACAACCATTACGATTAGAAAATTCTAAATACCCAAATCATGATTTTACGTTGAAAAAGGTATTATATGGATTGAAGCAGGCATCTAGGGCTTGGTATGAGAGGTTGAGCACCTTCCTACTTGAAATATCATTTGAAAAAGGAAGTGTGGATACAACACTCTTTTTAAAGAAATTTGGAAATGATATACTCATTGTACATATTTATGTGGATGACAATTTCTTTAGATCTTCAAATAAAAATCATTGTGATGATTTTTCAAAAATAATGAGTAACGAATTTGAGATGAGTTTAATGAGAGATTTAAGTTACTTTCTAGGCTTTAACATTAAGCAAATTGAGGAGGGTACATTTCTTAGTCAATCAAAATACATTAAGGACATCCTCAAAAAGTATGAAATGGATAATGCTAAACCTGTTAGTACACTAATGAGTTCCTCAATTTAGTTGGATAAGGACCTTAAGAAAAAATCTGTTGATCAAAACAAATTTAGAGGGATAATTGGATCTTTACTTTACTTGACTGCTAGCCAACCCGATATCATATTTAGTGTTTGCTTGTGTGCTAGATTTCAATCAGATCTTAAAGAATCACATTTGACAGCAGTGAAAAGGATTTTAAGATATATGTTAGGAACTGATAACTTAGGAATTTAGTATCCTACGTTTAGCTCTTCATTTCAAATAATTGGTTATTCAGATTATGACTTTGCAGGTTATATGGTGGATAGAAAGAGCACTTCTAGAACATGCCAGTTTATTGAAAATTCTCTAGTCTCTTCGTCTAGTAGAAAACAAAATTCAGTAGCCCTATGCACTACATAAGCTGAATACATTGCATTATGAAGTTGCGTGGCACAAGTACTTTGGTTGAAACAATAACTGGTTGATTTAGGATTAACTATAAGAACTATTCTAATTTATTGTGATAATACTAGTGCTATTTGTATTTCTAAAAATCGTATTCAACATTCAAGAACCAAACATATAAACATAAGACATCATTTCATAAGGGATCATGTATCCAAAGGAGAAATTCAACTCACTATTATTTCTACTGAAAATCAACTTGCACACATTTTTACAAAACTTTTAGACTTTAATACTTTCAGTAAAGTTAGAACAAGGCTTGGTGTGACTGATTTGAATGCTTAATTAAAAATGTTTTTGCAACATTGATGATTGTTTTTCTAGTTGATGTTTTTGTGTTTTTATGAGTTTTGTGAACTTGTATGTGTGACTTTCTTTATTTAGTATTTCTGTTTTTTGTTTTTTTTGTATTTTTAAGTGTGTTTTGTGTTTTAGTTTTAATTGTGTGCAAAAATTTGAAAATTTTGAGAGTCAATCGTCCGGGATGAATTTTTTTTCGTACAGGACGATTTGTGTAAGTGTGTCAAATTGTCAAATTTTGAACTGTTTTGTGCAGTTTTTTATGTTTTTTTGTCACTTCGTCTGTACGATTGTCACGATCATCCAAGACAAAATGTTTTTCAAATGTTGGGATGAATTAATAAGGCGGTTGAATGGATAAGGTAGTTTTTAATACAAACTTCGTACGTACAAACCTTTGGTTTATACTGGACGAGCACATGTCGGTTTGATGTAGGGGACGGATTTAACTGCCTTTAAAATGATCATAAGTACGGATCGTTGTAGGACGAACACGTGTTTATCTATACGATCAGTGGTCAAAAGTATGTACAAAAGGATGGTTCGTAAGTTGTGTTGATTACAAAAAGTTATTTCATTTTGGACGGATTAATTCGTCCATACAAAACTTTTTCATACGAGATGAACAAAATTTCGTACGGGACAAAATTTTTTCGTATGTTACAAACACGTCATTTTCAATAAATAAATGGGCTTCTGAATTGAACACTCACACTTTAAACATCACTTTCAATCTCTTTTATACGCTAGATCTTTTTTAAATGGAAAGTTCAAGCAAAAGACAAAAGGTTCTGACTAGGAAACCCAATAAAAATCCCTCGGAGAACATCCTTTCCAAGGCAAATGAGGAATCTTTTCCTAGGTTTGCCTCAGCAAAGATCACCCTATCTAGAGTCCACCTTCAGAAACAACTTACCTTCCAGGTTATGAATCTATTCGCTTCAACACAGTTTGGTTTCAACCTTACCCTCATCTATCTCTATAATTAGTAAACCTTTTACTATTTTTTTTGCCAACATATCCTTCAATTCTGACCACTCTACAATCCGCTCTTTTGTTTTTAAACAAAAAGTTGAGGTCACCTAGGCTGACTTAGGAGCCTTTTTGAATTTAAGAACTGAGAGAGCGAGAGCACACACCCTGATCACCACTCTTGATTATAAATGGTATCAAATTAATAATGTGATTAGAGGATATAATTTTAACGATCATGTGGCTAAGGTATCTGGTCTTGTCAAGAATGCACGAATCATTAAACATATTCTTAGAACCTCAATCATTCCTAAAGCTAGTGATAGAGTCAATATAACCCCTCTTCTTTCTATGGTGACATTTTTTATCATGAAAAGTGAACCTATAGATGAAGCCCAATTAGTACTTGACTATCTTTATGGACTTTTTGAAATAAGTCATGTAGAGCATAAAAGAAAGAGGAATATAGCCTTAAGACATCTAGTTGCATACATTTTGGATGAGAAATATAGGTTAGTTCATCCTGATCAAGAGTTTGAAGAACCTCTCTGCTACAACGACGGATCCTTTAGAGCAATCTTCAAAAATGATGATTCAAGTAAAGCACATGTCATAAGTGATACACAAGAAGACTCAAAAGCTAATCCTGCACCCGCCAATGAACCAAATTATCAGGATTTGGTTTAAAGGTTTGATCGCCTAGAGACTCATTTTTATCAACATTTTGATCAAATTGAGACTCATCTTCAGTAGTAGGATGCTCAGTATCAGCATGACATTGGTTTTATGAGTTAGCAGATGAATGATATCAGTAACAATATGATGATGATGAGTACATATTTTAACATCTTTGGTGCTGCTCCTCCTCCTCCAGATCAGGGTCCGTCTCAGTGATAGTTGCACTTGTTTTTTATGTGTTTTTCTATAGTTTGTGTGTTAGTTTTTATTTTTAGAAAAGTTTGTTGTATTTTCTTTTCGTTAGATGTTTTGTTTTGTATTGATATCATGAGCTTAGATTATAATATCTTGATATTGATATCAATATATGTTCTAGTGTTTTTGGCTTTAATAGAAATATATTTTAGCCTTTATGACAATCATTAGATTTTTAATCTTAATTTTCTTATATCTTGAATTGTAAGTTAAAATTAAATTCATTAAAAAATCTAATTTTTCTAAATTTAAGTTTTGCTTATAACTTGATATTATTAATATTGTCAATTTCATTTATCTTATTTAGACTACATTATTGTTAATATTATTATTGCAATTATGATATTTTCTTATTTTGTATTTCACTTATTAATTAATATTTATGCACTTAAAAAGATTTGAAATTTTTTATTTTTTATTTTGGAAAAAATACAATTACTCTTGAAAATTATATAAATGAATAAAAATAAAAATAAATGCACAAAGGTTCGCATTGTGAAAAAGAGGTATAAAATAAGCCCAACAAGTGAAAAGATGCACAAAAATGTGTCACAAATTTGAAAAAGATGCGCCAAGCGCAACATGTGGTAGTTGTTTTTTTTCTAGACTCTTTTAATCTCTTAATTCAAATTGTTCTTATGTTCATTTATATTTCAAATTGAAATTTAAAATAAACAATTTTTTTATTCATCCTTCTTACAATGATTTTCTCTATCATAGTGTTTAAATTGACTCATATTTTTTGATAAATTCTTTTTATTATCTATGATTAAATCTCTTCTTAAATTCTATGAAATTTTGTGATTTGCCTAATGTTTGAATTTTATTTGCATAACTTATTTCAATCACTTTAATAGTTAAATTATCAAATGATTTTCATATGTGTGATTCCAAATATTATTGTTTTAAGTGTAGTTATCTCCTAGCACTTTTTGGAAAAATTATTTTTGCTCTTGTGTGTACTAATATTTCAGAAAAAATAAACTCCAGACTATGAAGACTTCAAATCAAATTTTGCATGCAATCTTTTGTAAATTAAAGCATGTATTTTTCTTTGAGAGGGAGTGATTATAATTGAGTGAATAAACAACACACACACTTTTAAGGAGAACTTTAAAAATTTGTACTGATCGTAAGGGACGAAACTAGTTTGTACGGGACGATCAGGTCAGTTATCTCCTTGAAAGAGCAATGGAACGAACAGGAGTTGTAGAAAAATTTTTCTAAGTCCTGATCGTCTAGGACGAAATCTTTTCATCCCATGATTAAATGGCCTCTAGAGAATTTTTGTTCAAACAAAAATTTATTATCATTTCAGGACGAGATGCTCTCAGGAGAAATTTTGTATGGGTCGAAAATAAAATCGTCCCATGACGAATTTCACTCTGGAGAATTTTGGTTCAGACGTAATTAATTATCGTGCCAGGATGATTTTTTCTCTAAAAGAATTTCATCCGGACGAACCAAATTTCATCCCAGGATGAAGTAAACCAACTCTGAACTTTTTGGCATCGTTCTGCAGTTTTTTAGAACCGACCTATGAAATAATCGTTCGTACCGGACGAACCTAGTTTGTACGGGACGATGTGTGTCTACAAATTTAGTTCGCACCCTTGTACATTAGGTTTATTTCCAAAGCTTTTAAGTAAAATCATACGGGATAATCCATGATCATACGGGATGATTCACTGCATGTTAACTTCAAATTTTATAATTTTTGGACAGTTTTTCTTAACTTTCCTATAAATAATCCAATCTAAACTGTTACTTTTTTTTTTTTTGCCTACTTATCTTCATGCCTATTGCAAAGAGAGTCTAGTAGAGAGTGTGAGAGAGCGTTTGAAGGAGATTTCTTGTTATTGGAGCCTGAAGGTTTCACTTGGTACTCAAAGGTAAGAGTCTCTACTCTTGGTTTGTGATTACTTCACTCTTTTTTCTCTTTCTTTAGATTTCTTATGAAGAAGATCTGTCAAGGAGATCTGGTTCTCTGCCGACACTTGGAAAGTGTGAACAAACGTAGGTTCTCTGCCCGCACTAAGAGAGTGTAAAAGGACGAAGGGTTCTCTGCCCACATCGGGAGTGTGTAAAAGGATGAAGGGTTCTCTGCCTACAATAGGATTGTGTTAAATGATTGATGGTTTTCTGCTTACATTGGGGGAGTGTGAAAGGATGAATGGTTCTCTGCCCAGCCCAGAAGTGTGTGAAAGGATGAAGGGTTCTCTGCCTACATCGGGGGAGTGTGTGAAAAGATGGATGGTTCTCTACTGACATCGGAGGAGTGTGAAAGGATGAAGGGTTCTCTGCCTACACCAGGAGTGTGTGAAAGGATGGATGGTTATATACCGACATCGGGGGAGTGTGAAAGGACGGACAATTCTCTACCAACATTGGGGATAGTATAAAAGGACGAAGGTCTCTACCGCACCGGGTTATGTTGAAAAGAGTTTATAAAGGCTTCTCTGCCTTGTTGTGGGTGCAAAAGGAGAGTCACTAGTGGTATTAGTGGAATACTCGGAGGGTGCCTCCGGGGAGTGGATGTAGGTCTAGTTTTGACTGAACCACTATAAATCTTGTGTCTTTTATTTTTCTGCTGCCTTTTTATTTTTAACGTTTATACTTGTGGTTGAAAAACCTTTTCTAGAAAACTCACTAAAAGTTTTAATTTTTGTTTCCTAATTCAAAAGAGTGTTAAAATTTTTAATTACCAATTCACCCCCCCTCTTGGTTAGCTGTGGGACATTAACTTAGGTTTAATAACCTAATTCATATTGAACGATTTTCAACATTTAGCCTTTGATACTTTCAGTGCATTAAGAACAATACTTGGTGTGATTTATTTGAATGCTTAATCAAAAATATTTTTACAACATTGATATTTATTTTTCTAGTTGATGTTTTTGTGTTTTTCATAAGTTTTTGATTTTGTTGTTTGATTTTTTTAGAGTTTGTGTTTTTTTTTGTTGTTCATTGTGTTTTATTGTGTTTTGTATTTTAGTTTAATTGAGTGTAAATTTTGAAAATTTTGAGTGACAATCGTCCGAGACAAAATTTTTTCGTTCAGGATTATTTGTTTAAGTGTGTCAAACTATAGTATTTTGAACCGTTTCATACAGTTTTCAGTGTTTAATTATCACTTTGTCTGTACGATCATCAGAATCGTTCGGGACAAAATGTTTTTCAAATGATGGGATGAATGAATAAAGCGGTTCAATGGATAAGGTAGTTTTTAATACTAACTTCGTACGTACGAACCTTGGTTCGTACCGGACGAACACATGACGGTTCATTATAGGGGTTAGTTTTAACAGCCTTTAAAATTATCATACGTACTTATCATCCCAGGACAAACATGTGTTCATCTGTATGATCGGTGGTGAAAAGTTTGTACGAAAGGGTGCTTTGTAAGTTATGTTGATTACGAAAAGCCATTTCATTTTGGATGCATTGGTTCATCCATATGAAATTTTTTTGTACGGGACGAACAAAATTTCGTACAGGACAAAAGTGATTTTGTTTGGTTCGAACAGGTCATTTTTTTATAAATAGACGGGCTTTTGAACTCAACAGTCACACTCTAAACTTCACTTTCAATCTCTTTCGTACTTTAGATCTTTATTTAAATGGCAAGTTCATCCAAGAGACAAAAGGTTCTGGCTAGGAAACCAAATAGAAATTTCTCGGAGAACTTTCTTTCCAAGGCAAATGAGGAATCTTTTCCTAGGTTTACCTCAGCAAAGATCACCACTTCTAGAGTCCTCCTTCAGGAATAACTTACTTTCCAGGTTATGAATTTATTTGCTTCAACACAGTTTGCCTTTATCCTTAGCCTTATCTATCTCTACAATAAAGAGACCTTTCACTACTTCCTCTCCAACATGTCCTTTAATTCTAACAACTCTACAATCTGCTCTTTTATTTTTAAACAAAAAGTTGAGATCAACAAGGCTGACTTAGGAGCCTTTTTAAATTTAAGAACTGAGGGAGCGAGAGCACACACACCCTGATCATCACTCATGATTATTAATGGTATCAAATTAATAATGTGATTAGAGGATACAATTTTAACGATCATGTGGCTAAGGTATCCGGTCTTGTGCGAAATGCACGAATAATCCAGCATGTTCTTAGAACTTAAATTATTCCTAAAGCTGGTGATAGGATAATATAACCCCTCTTCTTTCTATGGTGACCTTTTTTATCATGTTTAGAGAGCCTATAGATGAAGCCCAATTAGTCCTTGACTATCTTTGTGTACTTTTTGTAATAGGTCATGTAGAGCATAAAGGAAAAAGGAATATAACATTAGGACATCTAAATGCATCCATTTTGGATAAGAAATATGGTTTAGATCAACCTGATAAAGAGTTTGAAGAACCGCTCTACTACAACGACGGATCATTTAGAGCAATCTTCAAAAATGATGATTCAAGTAAAGCACATGTCATAAGTGATACAGAAGAAGAACCAGAAGCTACAACGACACCTGCACCCGCCAATGAACCAAATTATCAGGATTTGGTTCAAAGATTTGATTGCTTTGAGTCTCATTTTGATCAAAGATTTGATCAAATTGAAACTCATCTTAAGCAGCAGGATGCACAGTATCAGCATGACATGGGATTTATGAGAGATCATGTAAACGATATCAGTACCAATGTGCTTATGATAAATACATACTTTAACCTCTTTGGTGTTGCACCTCATCCTCCTCCTCCAGATTAGGATCCGTCTGAGTGATTGTTGTGCTTGATTTTACCTGTTTTTTGTAGTTTGTGTGTTAGATGTTGTTTTTAGAAAAGTTTGATGTATTTTCTTTTCCTTAGATATTTTTATATTGATATCCTGTACTTATATTGTAATATGTCATATTGATATCAATATATTTTCTCGTGTTTTAGCATTGATATAGAAATGTGTGTTAGCCTTTATGACAATCATTAGATTTTTAATCTTAATTGTTTTATATCTTGAGTTGTAAGTTAAAATTAAATTCATTAGAAATCTATTTATTCTAAATTTAAGTTTTGCTTATAACTTGATGTTATTAAGATTATCAATTTAATGTATCTTATTTAGACTATATTATTATTAATTTTATTATTGCAATTGTGATGTTTTTCTTATTTTGTATTTCACTTATCAATTAATATTTATGCACTTAGAAAAATTTAAAATTTTTTATTATTGATTTTGGAAGGAATACGATAACTCTTAAAAATTATACAAATGTACAAAAATCAAAAGGAATGTATAAAGTTTCGCAATATGAAAAAGAGACACAAAATAAGCCCAACAAGTGAAAAGATGCACAAAAATGTGCCACAAATTTGAAAAAGATGCGCAAAAGGACACATGTGGTAGTTATTTCTTTCCAGACTTCTTTAATCTCTTAATTCAAATTGATCTTCTGTACATTTATATTTTATATTGAAACTTGAAATATATGATTTATCTATTCATCCTTATTACAATGATTTTCTCTATCTTAGTGTCTAAATTGACTCATGTTTTTAATAAATTATTTTTATTATCTATGTTATATCTCTTCTTAAATTCTATGAATTTCTATGATTTGCCTAATTTTTTAATTTTAATTGTATAACTTATTTCAATCACTTTCAAGGTTAAATCATCAAATAATTTTCATGTATGCTTACATTTCTAGTCTTTTTCTTCATCACTTTTTATTGTTGTTAAAAAGAGGGAGATATCGTTTGTTCTATCATATCGTATGTATGTTATCGTAAGTGTGTTTATTTTGTTTTGTTGTGTGTTTGTTTTTATTTTGTCTAAAGAATTTGAAAATAATTTTTTTTTATTATTCAAATGCCTCCTTATTTTCACGTGTTCATCAATTCTGGGGGAGTTTAGGATATTCTTATAATAGGAAATTATGCAAAAAATAACTATTTTACCATCATTAAAAAGGGAGAGATTATTAAGAGAGTTGCTATTTGCATGTTTACATTCTTGCAATTTGTATAGTTTTGATGATTCTAAATTTTATTGTTTTATGTGCAGTTATATCCTAATATTTTTTAGAAAGATTTGTTTTTGCTCTTATGTGTACTAACATTTCTGGAAAATTGAACTCCAGATTACGAAGTCTTCAAATCAAATTCAGCATAAGATATTTTGTAAATTAGAAGCTTGTACTTTACTTTGCATTAAATTTGTGTGGAAGTGATTGTAATTGAGTGAATAAATACACACACACTTAAGAAGATTTTAAAAAAAATTATGTACTGATCGTACGGGATGAACCTGGTTCGTACAAGACGATCAAGTCGGTTATCTACTCGAAAGAGCAATGGAACGAATAGGAGTTCAAGAAAAATTTTTCTAAGTTCTGATCATCCTGGATGAATTCTAATCATCCCACGACGAAGTGGACTCTGGAGACTTTTCGTTTAGATGAAATTTATTATCGTTCCAAGATGAGATGCCCTCTGGAGTAAATTTGTACAGGACGAACTAAAAATTGTCCCGAGACGAATTGCCATAGGGATAATTTTTGTTAGAATGAAATTAATTATCTTGCCATGATGACTTTTCCTCTGTAAAAATTTCATCCGGACGAACCCATTTTAGTCCCAAGAAGAAGTGAACCAACTCTGAACTTTTTGGCAACGTTCTACAATTTTTTGGAAACTGACCTATGAAATAACAGTTTGTACTGGATGAACCTAGTTCATACGGGACGATGTGTGTGTACGAATTTAGTTCATACTCATATACAATAGGTTTGTTTCCAACACTTTTAAGTAAAATTGAACGGGACAATCCACAATCGTATGGGACGATCCACTGCAAGTTAACTTGAAATTCTGTAGTTTTTAGACGGTTTTCTTGCCTTTCCTATAAATAGTCAAATCTAAACTTGCACTTAATCTTTTTGCCTACTAATCTTTGTTCCTATTGAGAAGAGAGTTAAGGAGAGAGTGTGAGAGAGCGTTTGAAGGAGATTTTTTACCATTGGAGCGTGAAGGTTTTACTTGGTACTCAAAGGTAAGAGTCTATACTCTTGGTTTGTGATTACTTCACTCTTTTCTCTCTTCCTTTTAGATTTCTTGTGAAGAAGATCTGTCAAGGAGATCCAGTTCTCTGCCAACACTTGGAAAGTATGAACACATGCGGGTTCTCTGCCCACACT
This sequence comes from Dendrobium catenatum, assembly GCF_001605985.2. Lineage (NCBI taxonomy): Eukaryota > Viridiplantae > Streptophyta > Magnoliopsida > Asparagales > Orchidaceae > Dendrobium > Dendrobium catenatum. The sequence goes on along the minus strand of NW_021319528.1, from coordinate 203,419 downwards.
AGGAGAGTGTGAAAGGACGAAGGGTTCTCTGCCCACACTAGGAGAGTATGAAAGGATGAAGGGTTCTCTACCTACATAAGGAGAGTGTGAAAGGATGGAAAGTTATCTGTCAACATCAGGGGAGGGTGAAAGGAAGGACGGTTCTCTGCCAACACTTGGGATAGTGTAAAAGGATGAAGGTTCTCTGCCAACACTAGGGAAAGTGTAAGAGGATGACGGTTCTCTGCTACACCGGGTAGTGGTGAAAATAGTTTATAAAGTCTTCTACGCCTTGTTATGGGTTCAAAAGGAGAGTCACTAGTGGTATTAGTGCAATACTCGTAGGGTGCCTCCAGGGAAAGCATGTAGGTTTGGTTTTGACCGAACCACTATAAATCTCGTGTCTTTTATTTTTCCACTGCTTTTTATTTTTTTGTTCTTCTATTTAAAATTGTGGTTGAAAAACATTTTTTAGAAAAATCACTAAAGTTAATTTTTCTCGATTTTAAATTTCAAAAAGACGGTTAACTTTTTTAATTACCAATTTACCCCCCCTCCCACTTAAAATACCAATTCCCCCCCCCCCCCCCATCTTGGTTAGCCATGGGACATAAGCTTAGGTTTAACAACCTAATTCACAGTGAATGACTTTCAACACTCAAAACTTAAAAATTTGGTATCCTAAGTTTAGCTCTTCATTTCAAATAATTTTTTATTCAGATTCTAACTTTGCAGGTTGTAGGGTTGATAGAAAAAGCACTTCTGAAACATATCAGTTTATTAGAAATTCTTTAGTTTCTTTGTCCAGTAGAAAACAAAATTCAGTATCCCTATCTACTATTGAAGCTGAATACATTGCATTAGAAAGTTGTGTAGCACAAGTACTTTGGCTCAAACAACAGTTGAATGATTTAGGATTAACTATAGTCACTATTCCCATTTTTTGAGATAATAGTAGTGCTATTTGTATTTCTAAAAATCCCATTCAACATTCAAGAACCAAACGTATAGACATTAGACATCATTTCATAAGGGATCATGTATCCAAATGAGAAATTGAACTCATTCATGTTTCTACAGAAACTTAATTTATAAATATTTTTAAAAAACCTTTAGCCTTTGATACTTTCAATACATTAAGAATAAGGGTTGGTGTGATCGATTTAAATCCTTAATTAAAATGATTCTGCAATATTGATATGTGTTTTTGTATTTAGTGTTTGTGTGTATTTTTTTTTTTTTTAATTTGTGATTTTCTGTATTTGAGTTTGTGTTTTAATGATTTTTGAATTATTATTTTTTTGTTTGTGTTTTAGTTTTGAAAATATTCTCACATATATATTTTTGATTGCATGTTTTGAAAAAATTGAGTGAAAATCATCCAGGATGAAATTATTTCTGTATGGGAAGAATTGTGTAGTGTGTTAACTGTCGGATTTGAATGGTTTGCGTACAGTTTTTCAGTTTTTATTTTATTGTTTGTTTGTATGATCATCACGATCATGCGGACAAAATTTTAAAACGTCTGTATGAATGTTGACAGTTAAATGGATAAGGTTGTTTTTATTATGCATGGTCGTACGTACGAACATATGGTTCGTACAGATGAATGCTTGGCGATTGATGTGGGGGATGGTTTAAACTGCCATCAAAACGATCATAAATGTCTGATCTTCTAGGCTGAACACATGTTCATCTATACGATCATTTGGTCAAAAGACTTTATGAAAGGATGCATCGTTACTTGTGTGATTACAAAAAGTCGTTTCATTTTTGGACTCATTCGTTCGTCCATACAAAATTTTGTTCATACAAAACTAACTGAAATTCGTAGGGGATGAAATTAATTTCGTCTGTACGAAAACACATTTTTCATTAAATTGAAAGGCTTTGAACACAAATGTCATCACTTCAAACATCCCTTTTAAACCCCTTTTCTCTTAGATCTTATCCATGGCTAGCTCTAGGGAAAGACAAAAAGGTACTGGCTAAGGGACCACACAAAAACTCTAGTGAGAACTTTCTATCCAAAGCCAATGAAGAGTAATTTCCTAGATTTGCTTTTGGTAAGATCACTCCATCTTTTCAAGTATAACTGACTTTTAAGGTAATGAATCTGTTTTCTTCCACCCTATTTGGCCTCATTCTCACTCTAGTTCACTTCTATAATAAGGAGACCTTTCACTACTTTCTTGCAAACATGTCCTTTAACTCTGATCATTCTTTGATTAGATATTATTTGTTTAAGAAGAAAGTAGAAATTACTAAAGAGGATTTGGAAATATTCTTAAATCTAAGGACTCAAGGGATTAGAGCACATACTTTGACCAATACTTCTAATTTTCACTGGACTAAAATTAATCAAGTGATTAGAGGAATTATATTTAAAAAGCATTTGCCTTAAGTGTCCACTCTTATTTGCAATGCTCATATCATTCAGCATGTTCTTCGAATCTCCATAATTCCTAAAGTTGGTAGTAGAGTCAACATTACTCATCTTCTTTCTATAGTAACCTATTTGATTCTAACTAGCCAACCTATAGATGAAGATCAATTGATCATTGACTACCTTTATGGAGTTTCTGAGATTGGCCATGTCGCCCACAAGAGAAACAAAAACATTGCCTTAAGATATCTTGTGACATATATTTTGGAGAAGAAGTATGATTTAGTACATCCAGATCAAGATTTTGAAGAACTTCTCTATTACAATGACAGATCTTTTATAGCAATCTTTAATAAAGATGAACCACATGCACAACATATTATTAGTAATTCAGAGGAGGAACCCGCACCTACACCTACTGGTGAACCAAATTATCAAGATTTGGTTCAGAGATTTGATCGTTTTCAGTCTCATTTTGATCAAAGATTTCATCAAATTGAAACTAACTTACAACAGCAGGATGCTCAGTACAATCAGGACCTGGGATAGATGCGAGAGCAGATGGATGATATGAGTTCAAACATGCTTATGATAAGCAATTATTTTAATTTCTTTAATGCTCCACCACCTCCTCCTCCAGATTAGGGCCCCTCAGAGTGATTCATGTACTTTCTTATGATATTTTTAGTTGATGTGATTGTAATGTGATAGATTGTGATGTATTTTGTTTCATTTATGTGTTAGTTTCATTTAATGTGTTGTCATTTTAGTTTTATGTGGTATTGATATCATTTCTTACTTTGTAATATTCATTATCATGATATCAATATTAGTTATCTTGTCTTAGTTTTAATCTTATTTTGAAATGTGTCTTAGTCTATATGAAAAAATCTCTAAAATTTTTGTTCTTACAAGTGTTATATCTTGAAGTGCAACACAAAAATGAATTCATTAGAAAATCTATTTTTTAAAAAATTTAAGTTATGCTTATAAATTGATATAATTAAGAATGTCAATCTTATGTATCTTGTTAGACTCATTTAAATTTTCATATTATTATTGCAATTATGATATTTTCTTATTTTATATTTCTATCATCATTATAAATTTCAGCATATTTAAAGAAATTTGAAATTTTAGATTATTGATTTTGGAAAGATTGATAATACACTTGGAAATGTACAAATGTACAAAAATCAAAAGAAATCCTCAAAAGTTCGCAAATTCAAAAAGATGCACAAAATTAACCCACTTGTAAAAAGATGAACAAAAAATGTCACAAATATTTAAAAGATGCGCAAAGCGCCACAAGTTGTATTTTGTTTGGATTCTTTCCTTTATATTTCAATCTTTTAATTCAAATTAATCTTCTGCACAATTTTATTTTAAATTGAAATTTGAAATATATACATTTTATATTCATCCTTTATGCAATGATATTCTTTATGTAAATGTCTAAATTAACTCATATTTTTGCTAAATCCATTTTATTATCAATGTTATATCTCTTCTTAAATTCTATGAATCATGATATTTTCCTAATGATTTAGTTTTATTTGCTAATTTATTTCAATCACTTTCAAGGATCAATCATAAAAGGATTGTCATATGACTGCTTACATTTATGTTATTTTTCTTCTCTTTTTACTATTATCAAAAAGGGGGAGAAAATATTGTTAGTATATTTTTTTATATATCGTATTTTTGTTTCATATAGTATATGTTTGATTGTTTCGTTATATCTGATTGTAATTTTAAAAAAAGAGTTAAATTGTCGTGCAATGTCTCTTTATTCTCACATGTTTATCAATTCAGGAAGAGTTTAGGAGATTCTTAGAATTTGAAAATTATACAAATAATAATTGTTTTGTCATCATCAAAAAGGGGAGATTGTTAGGAGAGTTGCTATTTGCATATTTTACCTTCTTGCAACTTGTATAGTTTTGTCGATCAAAATATTATTGTTTTAAGTTTTGTTTTCTCCTAAAACTTTTTGGAAGAATTATTTTTGCTCTTGTGTAGACTAATATTTCAGGAAAATCTAACTCTAGACCAATGAAGAGTTCAAATCAAATTCAGCATGAGATAGTTTGTAAATTGAAGTTTGTATTTTTTATTGTAATTTAGTTGAGAAAATATGATTGAAATTAAATAGCTTAGCACACACACACTTGGGGAGATCTTAAAAAAAAAATTATATTCATCATACGAAACGATCAAGTCATTTATCCCCTCGGAAGAGCAACGGAACGAGCAGGAAATGAAAAATTTTTTCTAAGTCCTGATCCTCCAAATGAATTTCCCTATTCATCCCTATAGGATATTCTCTGGATTCTCACTTTGAACTGTTCGTCCATACGAAGTGCAGCATTCATCCCTGGATAAAATCCACTGGATCCTTAGAACTGTTCATCCAGTGTACCATTTGTCCCTGGACGAAGTCCTCTAGACACTTGAGTTACACTAATCATCTAGACGATCCATCTTGTTCATCCCAGGACAAAATCCTTTGGACATATGGGTTAAACTAATCATCAAGATGATTCATCCTACTCATCTTTGGATGAAGTTCTCTAGGCAAATTTCATCTAGACGAACTCCAACATTCGTCCCAGGATGAAGTGCTCTGTCCCTTAAAATTTTGAGAATGTCCTGCAGTTAGTCCAAACCAATCCATGATATAACTTTTCGTACCGAACGAACTTAGTTTGTACAGGATAATGATCGGGTATGAAGTCAGTTCGTACCAATATACATTGGGTTCATATGCAACGGATTTAACACTATTCGTACAAGCCGATCTAACAATCGTACGGGACAATACACTGTGTACAGACTTAAAAATCAATAGTTTTTGGATGATTTTTTGTGTCTTTTCTATATAAAGTACAATTAAAACTATCTCTTAAACTTTTTGCCTACTGATCTTAGTGTCAACTGAAGGGAGAGTCAAGGAGAGAGTGTGAGAGAGTGTTTGAAGGAGGATTCTTACTACTGAAACGTGAAGGATTCACTTGATACTCAAAGGTAAGAATCTCCACTTGTGATTTAGGATTACTTCACTATTTTCCCTTATCCTTCAAGATTTCTTGTGAGAAGACTTTTCAAGGAGATTTGGTTCTCTGCTGACACTTGGAGAGTGTGGAAAGCCCAAGGGTTTTATGCCTACACATGAAGAGTGTGAACAGCCGAAGGGTTCTCTGCCTACACTTGGAGAGTGTGAACAGCCGAAGGTTTCTATGCCTAGACTTGGAGAGTGTGAAGAGCCAAAGGATTCTCTTGTCACACTTGGAGACTTTGAAAGGACGGACGGTTCTCTGCCAACACTTGGAGAGTGTGAAAGGACGGACGGTTCTCTGCCAACACTTGGAGAGTGTAAAAGGATGACGGTTCTCTGCCGCACCTGGTAATGGTGGAAGAGAGTTTTGTAAAAGCTTCGCCGCCTTATTGTGGGTGCAAAAGGAGTGTCACTAGTGGAATTTGTGCAATACTCGGAGGGCACCTCCGGAGAGTGGATGTAGGTCGTGTTTGACTAAACCACTATAAATCTTGTGTCTTTTTTATTTTCTGCTTCTTTTATTCTTACTGTTTAATTTATGGTTGAAAAACCTTTTCTACAAAATTCACTAAAGTTATTTTTGATATAAAAATTTTTAATAGATGTATAAGTTTTTAATTACCAATTCACCCCCCTCTTGGTTAGCCGCTGGGACATAAGCTTAGGTCTAACAACTTAATTCATATTGACCAAGTTTCAATAGGAATTGTATCATTATCTCATGTAAAATATTCACAAAGTTAATTTTTTGACCATTAAGAAGAAAATTATTCATGTAGACATCATCTTACAATCTATAGATCATAGTTTTGTTGGTGGAACGAGACCAAAGTAGAGTTTGTCCTTCCCTTGTCAAATTATGTTAATTATCATGGTTTAGGGTTTTTGATTATATGTATGTCAATTTATCATTGTTCTCATTTGAAGAGGGTATGAAAAAAATTAGGTGTTACAATTCCACAAAATTTCATCATCAACTTTGAGCTCATCATGAGTTTTTCACTTCTAGGATACTAGCTAGCCAATCAAACTTGTCCACATCGTCCAAACTTTTATTAAGTTTTCTCTATGTAATTTTTTCTATATTGTATATGTTTAATTTAAATATATAAAAATTATATTTTTTAAATCATGTAAAATAATATTATTTATAATTATCAAATTTTTTATAGTAAAATAAAAAGATAACATATTTCTTATGAAATTTA
>NW_021319528.1:183124-195141 GCF_001605985.2 Dendrobium catenatum | reverse complement strand
AGAGAGAGAGAGAGGGAAAAAATTTTGGTCATAAATTCCTTTTTTTGTCAGAGCCCGACTAGGGATTTCTCCTCTTACCCACCACCTCTCTTTTTTGCTACTAGCCTCTAGAGGGGGGTTTCTCCCCCCTCTCCTCCTTTCTTCTTATATTATCTTCTTCTTACCTTAATGATGTTCCACCCCTCCCTGAGAGATCTTACCCTCTCATTTTTGTGCCCTCTGACCTAAATTACATCTTAAACCTTACCTAGAATGACCCGGTGGCTGACGAGTTTTCCCTGTCCTTTATCACTCTTACCACCAAATAACCTTTTACTGCAGATGATCATGCTTTGGTGAATTTTGACAAGAGCCTTTCTCATGTTAGATATTTCATTGGGCACATGCTTATATATATGAGTCTCCTAAGTTATGTTAACAAGTTATTGTCCCCTAAAGGCTCAATTGACCTATTATCATTGAATGATGGGTTCTTCCTCTTAATTTTTTTTTCTCCTGAAGGCTTTGATGTCAACTGGTTGAGTGGCCTCTGGTTATTTTTTAGCAGAACTTTCATCCTTTAGAAGTGGACACCTAAGTTTAAATTGAAATGTGCTCCTTCCCCATATTTATCAAGATTATGGAACTTCCATTAGCAGTTTGGAACCATTTTGGGGATCTCAAAGATTGCTAGCTTCGTCGACCACCCGCTGGAGTGTGGATGCTCTCACTGCGAGGAAAAATTGCCTCACTTTTTCAAGGGTATGTGTCTTGATTTTGAGTACTTCCTCACTTCCTGATGAAATTCTGATCTCTCTAGATGGAGATGATGTATCCCTTAAGGTTCAATATGTTTTTAAGCCCGCCCCTTGCCAGGGTTATGGCACTAATGTTCATCCTTCCAACTTGTGCCATATGAACCCTCCATCGAAAGTTCCTTAACCCCACCAACCGCATGGAAGAAGCACTTCTAGATCTTGACCCTCCCATCCTGCCAACCTGAGGCCCCTTGGTATCATTTCTAACACTACTCAACCTTTGCTAAATCAAAACTGCTCAATTCCCTCTACGGCTGCTACCCATCCACCTCCCCCTTATAAAGCACCTATCCCATCCTCCATTGTTACCAAAACCCCCTCTTTGTCATGTGCCTTCTCTTGTCCATGCCCAGTTTATTATAGACTTTTCCCACCATCCCCCTCTATCTCTTCTACCTCCACATTGTTGGTTCCTCCCACTGCCTCTCTACCTGCTCTCATTTCTCAAACCAAAAACCCTTCTTCTGAGGTATTGATTTCAAGATTGCTTATTCCGAATTTTAATTCTCTGACTGAAGAATCTTCTTTTTCAAACAGTCCTTCTTCTCCCCATTCGTTACCCCTTTCTCGAAACATTCCCCCATATGGCTCATAATGTTACTTATAAGGTTGTGTGTTCCTTTTTCATCAAGTCTCAGGTCATCTCTCCCAATAAAATTTAGATTTTGCAGTAAGAAGATCCTCCATATCAAGTGGTAAACCATCCTGATACGGCTTCTAAAGTTTCTAAAACTTTATAGTCTCAATCATCTGAAACCTCCAAATCTAAAGGTGCTAAAAAAATGCAAACTACTTCAAAATCTAAAGGACCCTCCATCACATTGGGTGCTGGAATGTCCAAGAATTTAATGCTCTCGACAAAGTGTTAGCTTGCGAACAACTTATCTCTTCTCATCACTTGTCGTGCAAAGCAGAGGTAGGGATCTTTTCTTCGAAAATGCACAACATGTCAAAGTGAACTCTCATCTCATTTTTCCTAATGAGCTATTATCAGCTCCGAAGAGGATCTGACCGAAATGGAATTTGATTATTTTTTTCATTTTCACCTATTATTGTCCACCCTCAACTGATTCACGACCCTTTTACTTTTTGTGCTTTACCTCCGTCTCTATGGTCATTGCCAATTATTTATGCGACCAATTCTCCTTTGAATCATGCTCCACTTTGGAAGTTGTTAACTTGCCTTGCCGACTCTATTTCTACACCTTGGATTGTCTTGGGGGATTTTAACTGCTATAGAGATGTGAAAGAAAAATTTGGAGGTAATCCCATTCTTTTTAGCAGATTTGGTGAAATGAACAATTGGGTTTTTAAATCTGGTATGTTGGATCTTACTTCTACTGGTTTATTTTTCACTTGGTTTAACTAAATGATTGATAATCCTATACAAATTAAATTGGATAGAATGTTTGTAAGCCATCATTGGCTGGATAATTTTCCTTCCTCCTTCTATAAGGTGGAACCACCTCACTATTCAGACCACTCTCCGCTTATTCTTTTCTCTGAATCTTCTATTATTAATTAACATAGGTTTCTTTTTAAAAACTATTGGAGCAACCTTGAAAATTTTTAGGAAGGAGTTATTACTACTTTTTTCAACTGGTTTTTAAGGAAGTCCTATTGGAGTTTTTTACTCTAGGCTTTAATACTTAAGAATTTTGTTAAGAGTGAGAATTGGTCTTCTTATAACATCATTTCCTCCAAAGCTTCATTGTTTCTAGAGGAACTGTATGCTTATACTACAAAGCAATATGCTTGACTCTAGCCTCAATGAGACCTTAAAATGTATCTATTCCTCTTTTGTTATTTTTTAGGTTTCTTGGAGTAGCTAAATCATCCATCAGGCCAAAGCTAAATGGCTCTCCTTGGGGGAATATGACTTTAGTTTTATGTATGCCAGGATTAAAGCATGTAATAATTTTGTAGAATTATTTAACTTACTACTAAAGAGGGCCACTTAACTTCTCAAGAAGACATAGCGCTTGATGTTATTCATTACTTTAAAACTCTTTATAATTTGCCTAAGCCACATGTGGGCCACCTAGTTAATCTTCCTAGTGGAAATTCCATCCCTTCTCACCTCAGAGATTCTCTCATTGTTCCTTTTATGATTCTAATATTAAAGCTATGATTTTAGGTCCAGCTATCAAAACTTAGTTTTTATAACTATATTTTTATACCATGTATGTTTTTTAGCATTCTAAAATATTATTATATTGATTAAGAATTCTCCTAACATATATTGGAAATATTTCTTTTATTATTTGTGTGTACTAATGTTTCAGGGAAATCATACTCAAGAAAGTTGAAGACTTTAAGACAAATTAGACTAGGATTAACCGTGCACGCACACACTAGGGGATTGTAAAAAATTTTAATTTTTAAACTAATTATACTATACAATTTTTGTTTGTACGGGTTAACTTAACCTGAGCATTCCTCTAGAAAGTTGATAATAAAACTTTGTATGAAAAATTTTCTAATTCTTATTCGTACTAAATGAAGTTACCTTCATATTATGACATCCATATTATGAAATGGTCTCATATATTTTCGTCCTTACAAACAGGTATAATTTCTTGAAATGTTTGTATTTTACGATCCTAGGATTGTATAGACAACTTCCATATTAGGAAATGGTTGCATCCATTTTTATACCAAATGAAACATGGTTTGATGAAAACATATCCTACCATACGATATGGGTTTCGTACAAAATGTTTTTTAGAGTACAAAATTTATTCTTAATGAATCGTACTGGACAAATTTGTTTAATTTTGAACAGTCATACTATATGATGTCAGTTCAGACACACTTCTATCAGAGTATGAAATCAGTTTGTACTAAATTGTATAAGCAAATTTTGAATTATTTGTGCATATAATCATCAATCATATTGTATGATCGTGGACTATCAAAATTGAAATTTTAAGTTTTCTAGATGATTTTTCGTGTCTTTTATATATATGGTCAGAAAATTAACTGTGGAAGAAATCTGTCTTCATTTTTTCTTTGAGAGTAAGTATGAGAGTGCTTTGGGAGAGTGTATGAGAATATGGTGAGAGATCTTTCAAGTGGAATTTGTGAAGGGTTCACAAGGTTGCTCAAAGGTTCTCTACCGACACCAGGATGGTGTGAAAGGGTGATGGTTCCCTACTAACACCAGGAGGGTGTAAAAAGATGATAGTTCTCTGCTGACACAAGGAGGGTGTGAAAGGATGATGATTCTGTACCAACACTTGTAGAGTATGCAAGGATGAAGATACTCTACCGTACTGTAGATTGGTGGAAGAGAGGTGTTTTGTAAAGGCTTATCAGATTTGCTGTGGGAGTAAAATGAGAGTTACTTTGGTAATAGTACAATACTTGAAGAAGGAGTGTTCATGAAGTGGATGTAGGTTTAGTTAGACTGAACCACAATAAATTTTTGTATTTTTACTTTACCCATTTTTATTTTTCTACTCATTTTATTTTTATGGTTGAAATGTTTTTTTTTAATTTGATTAAATTTTTCATTTTTCTAAAATTATAAAGCGATTTTCTATAAAATTTATTACTAATTCACCCCCCTCTTGATTAGCATTTGGACAATTGCTTCAAGTCTAACAACCTAAATCGACTTTCAAGTGGTATTAGAGCTTAGTTTCAAAAATTAAGGTTAAAAAAGCATTTTGAAAATAATTATGGCTACTTTTCAAAATTGTAATACACTTGAAGGGTATTCAATTACTAGACCCCCTTGTTTGATAACATCACTTTAAATTTTTGAAAAATATGTATGTTTACTTTTCTTCAATATCTTGACTATCACATATTGATTTTAGTACATGAAAGATACACTAGGACAACTAGACTTATAGATGGCATTAGAACTAAAACACCATATACCAACTCGAGTGTAGAAGAAAAAGAATTAGCTCAGTTAAATGCTAAATGTTTGAACACATTTTTTTGTGCACTTAAATATGAAGACTATATACATGTCTCTACCAATAAAAGTGGAAAAGAAATTTGGGATAGACTTTATATCACATATGATGGAACTAACGAAGTGAAACAATCTAGATTTAACATTTTGCACATGATTATTATTTTGCATGAAACCAAATGAATCAATCACGGATATGTATACACGTTAAACTGAAATAGTTACCTAATTGCATGCTTTAGTTAGGGAACTAATAAATTATGAGAAATTAAATAAGATTCTATATTTTTTGCCTACTGCTTATGATGTAAAGATCACTACTATATTGGAATAAAAATATTTAAATGTTTATTCTATTGGCAATCTTTTTGGATCACTAATAGCTTATGAGTAAGGAGTTACTCAAAGAATGATTGATGTAGGTGAGAAGTGAAAAGAGAAGAACATAGCGTTGAAAGTGGATGACTTGAAGAGTGATCAATCTCAGCCTTAAGATGAAGATTACATTGCCTTGATGAAAGGAAATTTAGGAGTTTTATAAAAAGGAAGTAAAGGAGATGTTAGCAATGGAATAAAGGTAAGTTTCACAAAAAATGCTAAGGATTCTAACAATGTTATTTTATATGAATATAGGAATCCTTGACACATTAAATATGAATTTCAAAATCTTAAAGCCAATCCTATCAAGTGGAAGGTAGATGAGAAAAAAATGTGATAAATGAGAAGAGGAGATTACAAAGAGCATTTTTGGATGGACTCAGCTCGAATTCCTTAGAAGTAAAAGTTGAGGAGCAAGTCACAAATTTGTATTTAATGGCTGACAAGCTTGATCAGTTAAATCAGGAAGAGAAATTTGACTAAACTTATGAAGAGCTATTTGATATTTCTAAGAAAGTACATACTGCATATCGAAAACTCAAAAAGTGCATACTAGGTTAAACATAGATTTTCCTAGAATTAAAAAAAATAGCTTGAAATCCTTAAGAAAGAACACTCACTGATTGATAGCAAACACATGAAACTATTGGATAAGTTTGATGAATTCAACAAACTGCATGAACTATTGAAATCATTCAGCACTAAACCTGAAATTGATTTTAATACATTTATGGCTGAATATGATAGTAGAGAGCATTATTTAAAAGTTGGCATTGCTATTTAAAAATGTTCAAACTCATTTTTTAAAGTTGAATTAAAAGCACTTAAGGAAAATAGGATTCCACCCACACCTTAATAATTTTTTAATCCTGATAAGAAGCAGAAATATTAAAACCTTAGAAAATACACTATTATTTACATAGATTGATAAATCCTTTCCTTGAGTCAAATGTTTTTCTTGTGGAATGACTAGCCATATATCTTACACTTTTACTATACATAATAAATCATATCTAGTGTTGAGACCAAAGATACATATAACAAAGTATACCAAAAGTTCATTTAGCTTAATTTTGTCAAGAGGAGAACCCAGGCATATTTGGGTTCCCAAGACTAACATTTGATTTTCTTGTAGAAATGCTCTCATATAAGACCTCATGAGAACATTCAGTACCAAGACAATAGATATTTGACGCATATGACTAGAGACACTACACGAATCATATGGCTGGAAGCCAGGATTGGAGGCAAGGTTACACTGGGAGACAATACCAATAAGAAAATGTAAGGCACAAGTATGATTGGAAACTTGAATAATATTTTCATTAAAAATGTTTTTCTTATGTAAGGCTTAAAGCATAATCTGTTGACTATTAGTAAGCTATGTAATAAGGGTTATAGTGTAATTTTTTTTCACACTACCTACTTAATAAGCTAAAATGGAATTGATGTTTTGAATTAATTTAGAGTTAATAAAATGTACATGCTTAAATTGAATTGTATTAAATCTCCTAATGCATTTTATCTCAAAATAATAAGTGAAGAATTATGTTTATGGCATAGGAGACTGCGTGATGCTGGCATAAAAATCTTAGAAAAATTATCCAAAAATATCTTGTTAAAGGAATACCAGAACTAGACTTTAAAAAAGATCATCTGTGTGATGCATGTCTACTAGAAAAATAGATTAAGTCCTCTTTTCATTCAATTAAGGATCCTAGAACTAGAAACCATTGGAAGTTATTCAAATGGATCTTTTTGGACCGATTAGCACTATAAGTCTAAGAGGTAAACTTTTGGATTTCTGATTGTTGATGATTTTTCTAGATTCACTTAGGCTAAATTTTCATTTCATAAGAGTGAATCTTTTGAAGAATTTAGAATTTTTTTACTTAGATTCAAAGAAAACTAAGATGCAAGATTATATCAATTCAAAGTGATCATAAAGATGAATTTGAAAATGCAAAATTGAAAGATTTTTTAAAGAGAAAGAAATTGATAACAATTTTTCCACACCTAGCACCCGTCCGTAAAATGTTTTAGTTGAAAGAAAGAATAGAATATTAGTTAAAGCTGTTAGAGTCATATTTGTAGAATATTCACTTCCAAAATATTTTTGGGTTGAGGCACTTGGAACAACTTGTCATATTTTGAATAGGATGAGCATTTGATCCAAACTGAATTTGATACCGTATGAACTTCTTAAGTGAAGAACACCAAATTTATCACATTTGCATGTTTTTGGATGTAAGGTGTTCATTCATAATAATGGGAAAACTCCTTTAGGGAAATTTGATCCAAAATCTTATGAAGTTTTTTTTTTTCTTGGATATTCTAATGTTGTGAAACCTTATAGAGTTTTTAACAAAAGTTGATGAGACCACACATATTGTGTTTGATGAATTTAATATTTTGGAAGAGCCAAGGTTTGAAGATGTTCATATTGAAATGATCTTCTACGAAATTGAAAATATAAATTTGAAAGAGAATGTTTTGGAAAAAGAAAACCCTTTACCTTGAGAATAGAAATTTTTTTAAAATTATCCTAAGCAAATAATTTTAGGTGAACCTAGTGAGGGTGTTAGGACTATGCATAAACTTAGCAAAAAGTTGAACCATTCTGCCTTTATATTGATGGTTGAACCCACAAATATAAATCAAACATTTTTAGATCTATTTTGGATTTTTTCCATGAAAGAAGAATTTAATCAATTTGTAAGAAATGATGTTTGGAAATTGATTGAAAGGCCAAAGGATCTAAGTGTTGTTGGAACTAAGTGGATATTCAAAAATAGAATGAATGATTTAGGAGTTGTGATTATTAAAAAAGGTGAGATTGGTGACCAAGGGAATAATAAAATAAAAGTGAGAAGGTCCACATTTGATCAAGAGAGAGAAGGTCCACATTTGATGTTTGATCAAGAGAGAGAAGGTCCACGTTTCTAGAGAGAGAAGTCGAATTTTGAATTTTTGTTTCACAATTTTTCTGTTGTCATCAGATGATGACAGAGTCGCCGTCCTCCGACGGTCGGCAAACCTCAAGACAATCTGAGATCTAGTGGATCCCGTTTGACTCCTCATGGGGTTATTCTTATTTCTCAACCTGCATTTGAAGATGGCAATTCTATTTTTGATCATGAAGCTAACCTATGATTTGAAACTACAAAGCCATTCAAAATCAAAGAGGGAGCATTATTGATTCTGAAGAAGGTTGTGGAATGTGTTGGAAAGGGCAAATCTATTTTTGTGTAAACTTCTGATAAGTATTCTTTTAAATCCAATCTAGCGAATGAAATCCCATACAAATCTAGTTCTAAGATCAAAGTTCATGAAAATTGGGAAGACAAAATGCTTGTGAAATGGTCTGAAATAATGGAGGAACATGAAGTTGTTAAACAAATAGATATTTTTAAAGAAAAAGACTCGGAGGCAATTAACTCAGGTGGACAGAAGTTTGTTGTTTTTGAACAAAAGAAACAATCTAGAAAAGATCTAGAGGAGGCTAGTATCTGTGAAACTGGAGTCTTGGGAAACTATAATACGGGAATTAATCTTAATAATGCTCGGCCTCAGCAAGCAGTGTCATCTTTATGAACAGAAGTTATAATTTCAGAGCCCTCAATGTGAATTATAGAGAAGGGTTTAAAGAAAATTGTTCAGTGGTGAAAATTGACTTGGAAACCGAGTTAGAAAAATCAAAGAGGATATATTCTAGTGGTCCTTGGTATATCAATGGACATATTACTTAAAATTGACTTAGAAATTGCTGGTTATCAATGTTTTTGGGGAGAATGTTCCTTTCCACTTAATTGGTTTGAAATTAGGAAGATAGTAGTCCCAATTTGAGATGTTTCATATGAAAATGCTTGGATTGAGATGGGCACTTCGTGCCTTTTAAGAAAGTGGTTCTTAGGAATTTGTTTATTCTAGTGGTCCTTGGTAAGTCAATGGACATATTATAGAAATGGACAAATGGTTTCCTTCCTTTTCTCCTTTCTCATTATAAGGACTTATGGCTCTCGTGTGGATCAGAATGCCTAATCTCCCATTACAATGGTGGGATGAGGTCAATGTGTGTAGAATTGCTTCAATGATATGAACACCCTATCTAATTGATAGAAATATGTTCCAGTGGGGGAGAAGAGAGTTTGCTAATGTTTTTGTTCGTATCAAGCTCGATGACAAATTGCCCTTGGGTGTATCGGTGGAGGGAAGCCAAGGAAAAGTCTTCCAAAAAATGGAGTATGAGAAGATTTCAAATTTTTGCTTCAAATGTGGAATGATAGGGCATTTAGAAAAAAATTGTATGGAGAAATTTATAGATCCATCTCTAGGATCTAAAGAAGCAATTAGCCAAGTTAAAGACATTGATTTTGTGACCAAAGGAACTCATATAGGTTCTGGGAAGGTTCTGGATGTAGGCAAGGCTAAAGACAATTCATAAGGATCATGGGTCCATGTGAAATATGGGAAAGATAGATTCAAAAATAATAAGTTCAACATAGTCAGGACAAGATCTATAAAGGAAGTTACTGATACAGTAAAAGCTCCTGCTGCAAGTCCTATAGTCCAGGGAAATTCCGTAGGAACAACTGAAGCAAGTATTCCTGAAAATCATTCTAATTTACCTGTTGCTATAACAGAACTCATCTCCTTTAAGCAATCCACTATGACGCGTTCCAGTAATGAGGGAGATGATGCTATAACTGGGAAAATCTTCACTGTTGATTCAGGTAATTCTAATTCTATTCTCAACAAATTTGATGCTTTAAATCGAATAATAGAATAAGGAAAAATAATATGTCCAAAAGGTGATACTGGAATTCATATTACTGATGTCTCTTTAATCAGTAAGGATGAGGAGATTGCTCTGGAAAAAAAAAGGCCAGGTATCATCGAAGGTGGAACTAGAATTAATAGAAGGAGGTTCTTCTAATGTCAAGAAGAAAGGCACAAAACAACTAAAGGGATTGGGACCTATTAGTACGGTGTCAAAAAGTAGAAGAGGGAACAATGATCAAAAAGATAAGTTGGGGACTTTGTCTCCTCTTGTTCAATGATGTCTTCTTTATATCTCAAAGAGATAGTAAAAGATAATGGGGTTTTCTTTGTTTGTTTGATTGAAACAAAAATATCTTCTATTGATAGAATGGAGATTAATTCTATGATTGGTTTGGATTGGAAGTTTTTCCAAGTTCCTTCTGATGGCTTATCTAGAGGAATTTTGGTGGTTTGGAATGATAACTTTGCTTCTTTAAATGTTTTGGATTTTTCTTCTCAATTTATTATTGGTTAACTTGATGTTCCCAATAAAGGAAGATGGAGAATAGCTACTATATATGGCAATAAAGTTGTATATAGAAGGAGATTGCTTTGGGAAAAATTGGTATTGTACTTGAATACTGAGATGCCTTTGGTGATTGGAGGTGACTTCAAGTGCTTGCTTGCTAAGGAGGATAAAAGAAGAAGGAGAAGATTTGTATTCTCCCAGTGACCTCAAGAGATGCAATCCTTCAAATCTTGTAATGACTTGCATGAAGTTGGATGGAATGGACCAAGGTTCATTTGGTGTAACAACAAGGTGGGAGTTGAAAGAATTCTTGAGAGACTTGATAGATGTTACATAAATTCAGCTGCATTTAATTCGGCTCATCGAATGGTTATTAGACACTTTGCTAGAGTTTCTTCTGACCATTGTCCAATCTTTTTGAATTTGATATAGTTCAAATTTTGTGTTAAAAGAATCATAAAATTTGAAGATGTTTGGGCTTCTATACCGGCTTTAAAATTGGTGTTGGAAAAGGCATGGAAGAGTAAGGCTTTTGGTGGTCCTTCTCAAATTCTTAACTATAAATTGAAGAAAGCACTAAAGAATCTTTTCTGTTGGAGCAAAGCCAAATTCAAAAACCTTAATCTTGTTAGAGATGTGTTAAAAAGAGAAATCCTTATGCTACAAGAAAAGGAATCGAATGAAGGTGGCTTCTAGGTAGAATACAGTTGGAACCTTAAAAACAAAGTTAATGAATTGAATTCCACTTTGGCTCGGCTAAAAACTTGGTGGAGGCAACGTTCAAAACTTAAATCGCTTGAAGATGGTGATAGGAATTTTATATTCTTTCAAGCTTTTGCTAGTGTTAGAAAGAACTCTAACTTCATTAACAAAATTAGAAATAATGATGGTATTATAGTGGAGGATCAGAAGCTTATTGAAGAGGTTCTATTGAGATTTTTAAGAGACAAATGGAATCTTAGATGGTGAACTTTAATGGGATGGCCAAACTCAAATCATTTTTTGAATGAAGAAGATTCCCTTATGTTAAATAAAAGTTCAACATACAGGAAGTGGAAGCTATATTTAAGGAGACAAGAGGTAATATATCACCGGGTAAGGATGGAATCACTTACTCTTTCATTAAGTCCTATTGGTCCATAATCAAAGAGGATTTCTGGAGTGCAATCAACCACTTTCTTTGCTAAGGAGAAATGAGTAAAGAATGGAAAGAGACAATTATTGTTCTAATTCCTAAGGTAAATAATCTTTTATCTCCATCTAATTATAGACCTATTAGCTTGTGCAACTCGGTTTATAAAGTGGCAGCAAAGGTCATTTTGAATAGACTTTCTCCTATTATCCATAAATTGGTTACCAAAGAACAAGTGGCCTTTGTGAAAGGAAGATCGTTGTTTGATCATGTTCTTGTAGCCCAAGAAGTTTTCAACAAGTTTCAGTTTTCTAGAAGCAAAAAATAGCTTGTTTACTTGAAAGTAGACATGGAGCAAGCTTATGATTCTATGGGATGGTCTACTTTGGAAAAAGCTCTTGAATAGTTTGGAATTCCAATGAACTTTTCTAAATTAATATTGGAATGTATTATTATTATTTTTTTTTGAAGAAATGCTAAAAATAGCATTAA
>NW_021319528.1:143925-179271 GCF_001605985.2 Dendrobium catenatum | reverse complement strand
ATTTGAGTCTAGATTGGTCCTAAGATCTAAAGGGGTATTAGGATCTAGGATCTAAGGGAATCCTAGGCTCTAGAGTAGGCTCTAAGGTTTGGCTCTAAAATAGGATCCTAAGGTCTAGAGTGGACCCTTGGATCTAGAATTAATCTGGAGTTTGGAAGGGCCTTAGTGACCTCATACAAAAATGAGGTCAACAGTGCTGTATGTCGTCGTGGTCTAGGGGGAGCTGCTGCTTGGGTTTCTTCTCCTTATTCTTCATCAAAAATTGGGTCTGCGAGCTCATGTCCCTGATGGAATAGAATATGGAAAGAGGCATCCGTATAATAGATTACAAGGTTATCGGGTTCACAAGAATAGGTCAGTTGATATTTATTTTGGAGGATATTTCCTATAAGGTGACCAAGAGCTATATTTTGTTTTTGATGAGTGGTAGGGAGGCGAACGAAGGTCATATGGCGAATATAGTCAATTATCAAATCGTCCTCATCAAATTTGGTGTTGGTCATAATTAAATAGGTCACAATAAAGAGAGTCGGTGTCATGTTAACCCGGTCACCAGCTTTGGTTATGATGGAGGTTCGAAGGACGTGTTGAATGATTCTAAGGTTTTGAGATAGAGATTGGACTAGTGGTTGGTGTTGATAGAATGTGGCCTTCCTAAGGACTTGATTAACCTCACTCCATTCAAAGTCATTTGTGAGAAAAGAACGCACCCTTGGCCCTTCAGTAGATAGCCCAAGGTATTGGGCGATGTCATCTTTTGTAATTTGGACATTTTGTCGACACACAATATAGTTGAAGGTGAGATTATCGACAGTGTAGGTAAGATTTGCAAGGAATTTAAAAGGATTTCAGAATTATAGGGGATGGCTAGGGTGAGAAGGTATTGTAGAGTGGTAGAGGCAAAGAGGTTCAGTACCTCGAAGTTAAGAGCCTCCTGATTTAGAAGTCTGGATGGCGTAATTTTGCAGGTTCGAAACTTGTGGTAAGCATCTTCATTTTTGAAATTCAAGAAGCGGGCGGTGTGGCGGCGAGAGGAAGACGAGCTTCCAGCTTCCAAGCGACCTCTCTTGCTGGAGCCAGACATTGTGTAAGGGCTGAGTAAAATGTGATAGGGAGTGAGTGAGTTGAGTGAAGTGAATTCTGCCAAACCAGTCGTTTTATAGAAAATTTTCATTATCATACAGTACGATTGAGGATCGTACAATACGATAGGGTAATAATTGTTCTAACGTTTCGTACCGAGAAAAGGTGGTCAAAATGTACAGTATGATGGTTATCGTATAGTACGATCAGAGGAATATCATTTGTTCTGAGGGTTGTTAGGACGTCTTCTGACCAAAAGTTTCGTACAATATGAATAGGTCAATAATATAGTACGAACAACATTAATAACGTACCAAAGCCATTTATGTCGTCAGCATCCGTTTGCTTAGGTAGATCGTACAGTATGAAAGGTATGTATCATACAATACAAACACCAATAATAATGTACAAAACCAAGTTAATTCATCCCAATCCGTTTTCTGACATGGACCGTACAGTACAAAAAGGAATTATCGTATCGTACGATGAGCAATAATGTCGTACCAGACAGATTAAATGATTACAAGCATTATGATGTAAATCATACAGTACGATGGGGATCGTTCGGTACGATCAACAGAGCCAAAATTTGTTGGTGGATAGATTTTGTGTGGATTGAGATATATCGTACAGTATGATAGGGGTATCGTACAGTACGATAAAATGTCAAATTTAAAGTTTTTGTTTAGTGAGTGTGTGATGATCAGGAGCAGCCTTAGAAGAGATTTTTTTTTTTTTTTTTTTTTTTTTTTTTTTTATGCAGTAATGTCAATGACACCTAATCTAGTCCTCAATGTGCTAAAGGTGTCAAATGGTAGTGGTTTTGTGAATATGTCCACCAATTGATCTTCTGTAGCATTGCGATGCAATTCTATGTCTCCCTTAGCAACGTGATCTCTAATGAAATGGTGTCTAATGTCTACGTGTTTCGTTCGAGAATGTTTAATTGGGTTCTTAGATATGCAAATTGAACTTGTGTTGTCACACAAGATCGAGATGGTTCCAACAGGTAGGTCAAGTTCAAGAATTTGTTGTTTTAACCATAGTACCTGTGCAACACAACTTCCTACTGCAATATATTCTGACTCGGCTGTGGAAAGTGCTATTGAGTTTTACTTCCTACTGGACCAAGAAACTAATAATTGTCCTATGAATTGACAGGTACCAGAGGTGCTCTTTCTATCTATCCTACTCTAATACTTATAAGAGCACTCTTATGGCTTCTAGTCTAGCAACAGGGGCAAATGTTTCTTCAAAGTCTATTCCCTCAATTTAGTTGTACCCCTTAGCTACTAATATGGCTTTATTCCTTATTATTGTTCCTGAATCATTCACCTTATTTTTGAAGAACCATTTTGTTCCAACAACACTTTGTTCTTTAGGTCTCTTGACTAACTCCCAAACATTATTCCTGGTGAATTGGTTCAGTTCTTCTTGCATTGCTAGAATCCATAATTCATCTCCTAAGGCTTGATCTATACTTGTAAGTTCCATCATAGAGATGAATGTTGAATAACTAACCTCTTTCCTAAGTCCACGCCTAGCTGTTACACCTTCTGATGGGTCTCCTAAAATTAACTCTTTAGGATGACTAAAAAAATATCTCCATTCTCTAACCAAATCTTCCTGAAGTTCTACCCTTTCTCCTAAGGTCATAGTATCGACTCCTTGAATTGCCTCTATTTCATCATCTTCACTTCTATATTCAGCTGGCTTATCTGATTCATCAAACACCATATGGGTGGACTCTTCTACTACAAGGGTTCTCTTATTGAAGATTCTATAGGCCTTACTTACAAATGAATAACCTAAGAAGACACCCTCATCAGACTTGGGATCAAATTTTCCCAATGGAAGTTTGTCATTTACCAAAATGAAGAACTTGCACCCGAAGACATGTAAATGTGAAAGATTTGGTGTCCTACCCTTAAGGAGTTCATAAGGAGTTTTATTCAGCTTTGATCTAATGTTTACCCTATTTAAACATAACAAGTTGTGTTGACTGCTTCTGCCCAAAAGTATCTTGGAAGGGTATACTCCGCTAACATTGCCTTAGCAGCTTCTACCAAAGTTCTATTCTTTCTTTCTTCTATACCATTTTGCTAAGGTGTTTTAGGGCCTGAGAAATTGTGTTTAATTCCTATCCCTTGACAGAATGACTCAAACCTATCATTTTGGAACTCTCCACCATGATCGCTATGGATTGTTGATATTTCACAACCTAGTTTTCGTTGAATCCAAGTGGAGAATACCTTAAATTCCTCAGAAGACTCATTCTTATGTGCTAGGAATCTTACCCAAGTGAATATAGTGAAGTCATCTACAATCACAAATTCATAATTTTTTCCACCTAGGCTGGCTGTATTAACGGGTCCAAATAAGTCCATGGGTAGGATTTCTAGTGGCCTAGAGGTGATCACATCTCTAATTGAATGAAAGGATGATTTGACTTATTTTCTAAGTTGGCAAGCATCAAACAAGTGATCCTTAGTAAAGTCTAACTTAGGTACGCCTCTAACTAGGTTTGACTTATGTGTTCTATGGTGTATTGTGCATGTATGGGCTATGTGACCTAACATGCCACAAGAGAAGCACCTAACACCAGGAATTGGGTTTACTAACCAATGTGGGTGATGATGCCTCTTCCTAAAGTAGTGTGATGCATGCTATGTTTGGGGTTGACTAGGTTGGGATAATATGGGTGATGCAATTTTTTCTTCTAGTTCTTTGATTCTTTCTTTGAATGTATTATTTTGATATGTCAATCCATGAACTTCCCATTTCAACAAATGCTCACTGTGATCTACTTCTAATGCAAGTTTGTCTAATGTCTTAAAAGCATATTCTAGTTCAACATGAGTGGTTTTCAAGCTTTCATGCATTTCAGTTAGTTCAATATGCTTCTTATATAATCCATCAAACTCATCAAGAAGTATCATATGATCTATATCGAAATCAAAATCTTCCTTAACTAAGTTAGCATGCTCAGTTTGTAAAGAAATAAATTCAACATTAAGCTTAGCATGTATCTTTTTCAACTTCCTATATGAGTCATGGATATTTTCAGAAATAAGCAGTAATTCTTCATATGAAAGTTGACATACCTCATCTTGATCCATTTGATCAAGGTTATCATTAGCCATAAGACACAAGTTTGCTACCTCCTCCTCTACTTCTTCTTCTAACAATTCTGAGGCAGAGTTGGCCCAAAAAGCTTTTTGTGTCTTCATTTTTCCTTTCTTGTATTTAGCTTTGTCATAACCTTTCTTCTTAGATGGTTGGCTCTTTAGATTATGGCAATCAGCTCGAAGGTTACCTGGCTTCCTGCACTCAAAACAAATCGTATCAGATGAAACCTTATTGACTTTTGAGCTCTTACCTTTATTCAAGCTGTTCTGATGACGCTTCTATTTTCTCTTAAGGAAATTTTTGAACTGTCGGATCATCAGTGCTATCTCATCCTCTTCCTCACCTACAGAGCTTTTACTTTCTGAGTTGCTAGCTTTTAATGCCACCGTTTGCTACTTTTTCTTTTCACCTGCATCACTTTGCCTTTGGCTCACTCCTTACTCGTATGCAATGAGTGACCAAAGGAGGTTATCAAAAGAATAAACCGTAAGGTCTTTAGACTCAGTGATAGAAATTATCTTAGCATCATAGGAACTAGGTAAGCATATAAGAATTTTATTCACTTTCTCAGAATTTTAAATCTCTCTACCTAATGCATGCAAGGATGTCGCAATTTGGGTGAATCTATTGTACATGTTATTGTTTCGTTATGTTTCATGCGGAAGCGTTCATAATCATGTAATAAAATGTTAAGCCTAGACTATTTTACCTCACTTGTTCATTCATATGTAATGCACTGTCTATCCCAAATCTCCTTACCAATCGCACAGGTAGACACTCTCATATAATTCTCATACTTCAATGCACAGAAAAAGCAATTTAAGCACTTAGCATTCAGTTGGGCTAAATACCCATCCTCATTGCTCCATTCAATAAAAGGCACTTGAGTTTTCACTCCATTAACAGTTTTAAAAGGTGCAACATATCCATTATTTACTAACATCCACATGCGGTAATCAATAGATTGCAAAAAGGTAGACATTCTAATTTTCTATAAATCAAACGGAATGTTATCAAAAAGAGGTGGACGGGTTATAGAATAACCCTCCGCAGAGTTACGATTACCAAAATTTGAAATGATCATTTTTTCAAGGTTTTATAAAACATTATTTTTGAAAAACAAGCTCTGATACCAATTAAAATTACTAGATGAACAAGAGGGGGGTGAATTGTGAAAACCTTTTGACAATAATTAAAACATAAGCAGGAGTTCTAAATCTTTTCGTTGTTTTTAGAATTTTTACATAAAAACTTAACCAAATTTTATTTCACAAATTTCACCAAGAAATAATTCTGAAAAATTAAGTGCAAGTAAAAGTAAAAAAAGACAAGGAAAAAGCACACAAAGTTTTATAGTGGTTCAGTCAAACCATGACCTACGTCCACTCCCCGGAGTCCTCCGCTCCGGGATTTTCACTACCAACAATAGCTCTCATTTTTCCCCCTCAGCAAGGTGGAGAAGCCCTTACAATACTCCCTTTCACCAACCCAGCATGGCGGAGTGCCAAACTCTATTTTTCACCCTTATGGTGATGGCACAAAACCATCTTATTTTTCTCCCTCCTGTAGAAGGAAGAGTACCTCAAGGTCACGGATGTAGAAGAGCCTTTCCCATGGAGATCCTCCCACAAATTCTTTTAGGGCCATAGGAGGAACAAGATGCAGCAAGTTCATAGCAACCATGTGATCTCCCTCACACCTCTTCTCCCTCACAACGCTTACCTTATCCTTCCTCTCTCAAACCATAAAGAACTTCTCAAGAGCTCTCTCCCCTTGGAATCCCTCTCTCTAATCACGTTCTCCCTCTTCGTCTCTCTTATAGAAAATATGACAAGTTTTACTCATTAAAACGGGCTACAAAATCCCTCTGATTTCAAAAGTACCCGTTAATATCATACAGTACGATATATACAAACTAGCTTCATCCTGGTGCAAAGGTGTACGAATAATTCAAAAACTAATCGTATAGTACGCTATAATATCGTACAGTATGATACACAACACACTGCTCGTATAGGACGCTAGTCGGGACGATCAAATATCGTCTCTGTTTATCGTATTGTACGATCTACGTCATACAGTACGATAAGACAAAATTAAGGCATCGTCCAGGATGAATTCTTGGATGATCAAACATCGTCTCTATTTATCATATTGTACGAACAGGTTCGTACAGTACGACTTTTAATTTCTAATTAAGCCTTGATTTTATGCACTAATCACGGGTGAAATTAAGTAAGTATTTAAAAATAATCGTACAGTACGAAGAGCTTTGTATGGTACAAACGGCGCAAAACATCTTACTTATGTTAACATGATGGCTAGGGTTTTGGAATGTAACAGATCGTACGGTACGACCCACTTCATACAGTACGATTGGTACGAAGAACACATTTTAAAATAGTATATCGTATAGTACGAAATACATTCTTATAGTATGATCTATAGACAATGAAAACAAATATTTCTTACTCTTAAAAACCCTCCCCCTCTGTGTGTGCATGATTGCTCAGACTTTCCTGCAAGTTATGGCCAAACTCAAGAAAATAAAAATAAAAGAAATAATAAAATACATTGTCATACACATATTCTTAATCTAGTCATTCTTGATTCTTCTTATCGTCCTGAATAGCTTGTGATCTTCCTAAAATGTTAGTACTCACAAACAAAATAATATTCAATGAAAAGTAGTTTGGGCAATATTATTTGGCATCATCAAAATCTCAACCTAGGGGTCATGGGTCGCAACAATAGATACTTCTAGAGTTTCAGAGTTTGCATTAATTTTTTATTTAGTAGTAATGGTAATAAAATATTATTTTCTAATATTTTGGCCTTCTCAGCCTTCATCCTTAGTGGATGGTTCTTATTGCGACAATGAAGTTTTGTCATCTCTTTCACCCTAGAAGATGACCCCATCCAAAAATTCTTGAAGATAGACATTTTAGTATTGATATAAGGCTTTCCTTTACTATTTGTAGAAGTTGTTGAAACTCGTTCAATATTAATTAGGTTGTAAAACCTAAGTTAATATCTCACGGCTAACCAAGAGGGGGGGGGGTGAATTGGTATTTAAAAATTTTAACCCTCTTTTGAATTAGAAAATGAAAATTAAAACTTAAAGTGAGTTTTTATAGAAAACATTTTTCAACCACAATGTTAAACAAAAAAACAAAAAAATAAATGACACAAGATTTATAGTGGTTTGGCCAAAATCAGACCTACATCCACTCCCCGGAGGCACCCTACGAGTATTGCACTAATACCACTAGTGACTCTACTTTTGCACCCACAGTAAGGTGGAGAAGCCTTTACACAAACTCTTTCCACCACTACCCGGTGTGGCAGAGAACCGTCGTCCTTTTACACTATCTCCACTATTGGCAGAGAACCGTCCATCCTTTCACACTCCCTTGATGTCAGTAGAAAATTGTTCATCCTTTCACACTGCCCCGGTGTTGGCAGACAACTGTCCGTCCTGTCACACTCCCCCGATGTCGATAGAGAACCGTCCATCCTTTCACACACTCCTGGTGTAGCTAGAGAACCCTTCATCCTTTTACACACTCCCAATATAGGCAGAGAACCCTTCATCCATTCACACACTCCTGGTGTAGGAACAGAACCCTTCCTCATTTCACACTCTCCTAGTGTGACCAGAGAACTCGTTATCCTTTCATACTCTCCTAGTGTGGGCAGAGAACCCACGGCTGTTCACACTTTCCAAGTGTCGGCAGAGAACCGGATCTCCTTGACAGATCTTCTTTATAAGAAATCTAGAAAGAAGAGAGAAAAGAGTGAGGTAATCACAAATCAAGAGTAGAGACTCTTACCTTTGAGTACCAAGTCAATCCTTCACACTCCAATGGCAAAAAATCTCCTTCAAACGCTCTCTCACACTCTCTCCTTGACTCTCTTCTCAATAGGCACGAAGATCTGTAGGCAAAAAGATTAAGTGGCAATTTAGAATGGCCTATTTAAAGAAGAGATAAGAAAAACCGTCCAAATATGGTAAAATTTCAAATTATCATGCAGTGGATTGTCCCGTACGATCATGGATCGTCCCGTACGATCATGGATCGTCCTAGACAATTTATTTAAATGCTTTGGAAATTATCCTAATATATATATATATGTGTACAAAATGACTTCGTACAGACAGATCGTCCCGTACGATTTATGTTCGTCCGATACGAACAGTTATTCAATAGGTCGGTTCCCAAAAATTGCAGAACAATGATTAAAATGCAGAGTTAGTTCAGTTCGTCCTGGGAATAACTTCAATTCGTCTGGAGGAAATTTTTCCAGAGAGTAACTCATCCTGGCACGAATACACTTCATCCTGAATGAGATCTCTCTAGAGGTCAATTCGTCCTGGGATAAAAATACTTCGTTCGGGATAAAATTTGTCCAGAGACCAACTCGTCCTGGAACGAAAATAAATTTTGTCTGAACAAAAAATTCTCCATAGACCATTTTTTCCCTGGAAAAAAATATTTCCTCCTAGACGATCAGGACTTAGAAAAATTTTCTTTAACTCTTTTTCGTTCAATTGCTCTTTCGAGGAGATAAATGAACTGATCGTCTCGTACAATCTAGGTTCATCCCATACGATTAATACATATTTTAAAGATCTACTTAAGTGTGTGTGTGTGTGTTTATACACTCAATTACAATCACTCCATCTAAAATCAAAGAACAATACAAGCTTCAAAATCACAAAGGATTGCATGTTGAATTTGATTTGAAGTCTTTGTAGTCTGGAGTTCAATTTTTCTAAAATATTAGTACACACAAGAGCAAGAACAAATCTTTCAAAAATTGTTAGGAGATGACTACACATAAAAGTTTAATATTTGGAATCATCAAAACTATATTAGTTGCAAGAATTAAAATATATAATTATCAACTCTTTTAACAATCTCCCCATTTTTTATTATGGCAAAACAATTATTGTTTGTATAATTTCAAATTTTAAGAATCTTATAAACTCTCCCTGAATTGATAAACACATGAAAATAAGCAGGCAATTGAATCAAAAAATTTTATTTTTCAAAATTTTTATATTAAATAAAAATAAACAAACACAAACACAGACACATCATAAGAGAAACAAATATCACACAAAACAAAGATAAATAAATACAAACACACAATACGAAAAATAAATACACTAGACACAACACAATAAATAATTTCTCACTTTTTTTGACAACAGCAAAAAGTTAAGAAGAAATAGACTTGAAATATAAGTAGGCATATTAAAATAATTTGATAATTTAACCTTGAAAGTGATTGAAATAAAGTATGCAATTAAAATTAAAATATTAGGCAAATAATAAAATTTCATAGAATTTAAGAAGAGATATAACATAGAAACTAAAAAGAATTTATCAAAAACATGAGTCTATTTAGACATTAAGATAGAGAAAATCATTGCAAGAAGGATAAATAGAAAAATTGTATATTTTAAATTTTGATATGAAATAGAAATGAGCATAAGATCAATTTGAATTAATAGATTAAAAGAGTCTGGAAAGAAATAACTACCACATGTGGTGCTTTGCGCATGTTTTTCAAATTTGTGGCACATTTTTGTGCATCTTTTCATTTGTTGGGCTTATTTTGTTCCTCTTTTTCACATTGCGAACCTTAGCGCATTTCTTTTTATTTTTGTACACTTGTACAATTTTTAAGAGTAATCGTATTCTTTCCAAAATCAATAATCTAAAAACTTCAAATCTTTCTAAGTGCATAAATATTAATTGATAAGTGAAATACAAAATAAGAATACATCACAATTGCAATAATAATATTAACAATAATGTAGTCTAAATAAGATACATGAAATTGAAAATCTTAATAATATCAAGTTATAAGTAAAACTTAAATTTAGAAAAAATAGATTTTCTAAAGAATTTTATTTTTACTTACAATTTAAGATAATGCACAATTAAGATAAAAAAATCTAATGGTTGTCATAAAGCATAACACACATTTCAAAAACATTAAAGCCAAAACACAAGAACATATATTGATATCAATAAAAGATTTTACAATCTAAGCACTAGATATCAATTCAAAAATACCTAAACAAAAGAAAATACATGAAACTTCCTAAAATTAGAACTACAACATAAACTATAGAAAACACAGAAAATAAGTTCAACTATCACTAAGACGGACCCTGATCTAGAGGAGGAGGAGGTGCACCACAAACTATGTTAAAATATGTACTCATCATCATCATATTAGTACTGATTTCATTCATCTGATCCATCATAAAACCCATGTCATGCTGATACTGTGCGTCCTGCTGCTGAAGATGAGTCTCAATTTTATTAAAGCGTTGATCAAAATGAGTATCTAGGCGATCAAATCTTTAAACCAAATCTTGGTAATTTGGTTCATTGGCGGGTGCAGGAGCATCTTCTGGTTCTTCTTCTATATCACTAATGACATGTGCTTTGCTTGAATCATCATTTTTGAAGATTGCTCTAATGGATCCATCGTTGTAGTAGAGCGGTTTTTCAAATTCTTGATCAGGATGAACTAACCCGTATTTCTTTTCCAAAATGTATGCTACTAGATGTCTTATGGCTATATTCTTCTTTCTTTTATGTTTTACATGTTGTATTTCTGAAAGTCAGTAAAGATAATAAGGAATTAATTGGAATTCATCTATAGGCTCATGTATCATGATAAATAATGTCACCATAGAATGAAGAGGGGTTATATTGACTCTATCACCAGCTTTAAGAATGATTGAGGTTCTAAGAACATGCTTGATGATTCATGCATTTCGGATAAGACCGAATACCCTAAAAATTTGATCATTAAAATTGTTTCCTATAAGCACCTTATTAAGTTGATACCATTCATATTCATGAGTATTGATCAAGTGATGTGCTCTAGATCCATCAGTCCTTAAGTGCAAAAAGGTTCCTAAGTCTTCTTTGGTGATTTCTAGTTTTTGTTTAAAGACAAAAGAATGGACTGTAGAGTGGTCAGAATTGAAGCATGTTGGCGAGAAAGTAGTGAAAGTTTTCCTTAGTATAGAGATGGATGAGGGTAAGGATGAAACCAAACTGTGTTGAAGCAAAAAGATTCATAACCTAGGAGGTAAGTCGCTCCGATAAGAGGACGCTAGAATGGGTTATCTTCGTTGAGGCAAACCTAGGAAAAGACTCCTCATTTGCCTTTTAAAGGAAGTTCTTTGAAGGATTTCTATGTGGTTTCCTAGCAACAACCTTTTGCCTCTTGTTTGAGCTTGCCATTTGAAAAGATCTAGAGTACAAAAAGGGATTGAAAGTTATGTTTAAAGTGTGACTATTGAGTTATAAAGCTCTTCTATTTTTAAAAATGATATGTTCGTACTAGACGAAAAAATTTTGTCCCGTATGAAATTTTCATTCATCCCGTACGATAAATTTTTGTATGGACGATTCAATCCATCCAAAATGAAATGGCTTTTTATAATCAACACAATTTACGAAGCATCCTTTCGTACACACTTTTGACCACCAATCGTATAGAAGAACACGTGTATGTCCTTAGATGATCAGTACTTATAATTGTTTTAAAGGAAGTTAAAATCGTCGCCTATATCGAACTGACATGTGTTCTTCCGATACGTATGAAGTTAGTAATAAAAACTACCTTATCCATTCAACCGCTTTAGCCATTCGTCGCGTTGTTTGAAAAACATTTTATCTCGGATGATCGTGATGATTGTACAGACGAAGTGACAATAAAATACTAAAAATTTCTCAAAATAATTCATAATCCGACAGTTTGACACACTTACACCAATCGTCCCGTACGAAAAAATTTTGTCCCGGACGATTGACACTCAAAATTTTAAAATTTTTGCGCTCCATCAAAACTAAAATACAAATCACACTTAAAAATACAAAACAACAAAAAAAACAAAAACTAAATAAAGAAAATCACACATACAAGTTCATAAACACATAAAAACATAAAAACACAAACATATGAACTAGAAAAAAAACATCAATATTGGAAAAACATTTTTATCTAAGCATTCAAATTAATCACACTAAGGCTTGTTCTTAATACACTGAAAGTATCAAAGGCTAATGGTTTTGTAAAAATATCTGCAAGTAGATTTTTAGTAGAAACATGTGTGAGTTCAATTTCTCCTTTGGATACATGATCCCTTATGAAATGATGCTTTATGTCTATATATTTGGTTCTTGAATGTTAAATAGAATTTTATGAAATACAAATAACACTAGTGTTATCACAATAAATTTTAATAGTGCCTATAGTTAATCCTAAATCAGTCAACTTTTGTTTCAACCAAAGTACCTATGCCACACAACTTCCTAGTGCAATGTATTCAGCTTCTGTAGTAGATAGGGCTGCTGAATTTTGTTTTCTACTGGACAAAAAGACTAAAAAATTTCCAATAAATTGACATGTTCCAGAAGTGCACTTTCTATCAACCCTACAACCTGCAAAGTCAGAATATTAGTAACCAATTATTTCAAATGAAGAGCTAAACTTAGGATACCAAATTCCTAAGTTCTGAGTCCCTAACAAATATTTTAAAATCCTTTTCACTGCGGTCAAATGTGATTCTTTTGGATCTGATTGAAATCTAGCACACAAGAAAATACTAAACATGATATCTGGTTGGCTAGCAGTTAAGTAAAGCAAAGATCCAATTATCCCTCTAAATTTCTTTTCATCAATAGATTTTCCCATAGGGTTCTTATCCAACTGAACCGACGAACTTATTTGTGTACTAATAGGTTTATCATTGTCCATTTCATATTATTTGAGGATGTCCTTAACATATTTAGATTGACTAAGAAATGTACCCTCCTAAATTTACTTAATGCTAAATCCTAGAAAGTAACTTAAATCTCCCATTAGACTCATCTCAAATTCACTACTCATTATTTTAGAAAATTAATCACAAAGATTTTTATTTGAAGATCCAAAGATGATGTCATCCACATAAATTTGTACAATGAGTATATCCTTTCTAAATCTCTTCAAAAAGAGTATTGTATCCACACTTCCTTTTTTAAATGATATTTCAAGTAGGAAAGTGCTCAACCTCTCATACCAAACCCTATGTGCATGTTTCAATCCATATAATGCCTTTTTCAACTTGAATTACACCATTTAAAAAGGCACTTTTCATATCCATTTGAAACAATTTAAATCCTCTAAAACAGGCAAAGGCTAACAAAACCCTAATTGCTTCAAGTCTAGCCACATGGGAAAAAGTCTCCTCAAAATAAATACCTTCAATTTGATTATACCCCTTAACAACTAATCTAGCCTTATTCCTAATGACCACTCCTGAGTCATTCATTTTATTATTGAATACCCACTTAGTTTCAACTACACTTTGATCCTTTGGCCATTAATTTAATTCCCAAACTTTATTCCTTACAAATTAATTAAACTCTTCTTACATGGCTAAAATCCAAAATTCATTCGAAAATGCTTGATCAATATTATTGGGTTCAATTATTTAAATGAAGGTTTAATGATTGACTTCTTTGTTTAATCCATGCCTAGTCCTTACTCCCTCATTAGGTTCACTAATTATCAACTCCTTTGAGTGGTTTTAGAAAATTTCAAATCTCTAGGCAAAGGATTTTCTATTTTCAAATTTTCTTCCAATTTTTCTTCCAAATTTATTTTATCAAACTTTTGGGATTTATCCTCAATCTCATCTTCTACAACATTTGACTCTTCCAAATTTCAAGATTCATCAAAAACAACATGTGTGGTCTCCTCAATTCTAAAAGTTCTCCTTTTGAATACTCTATAAGATTTTCCAACACTTGCGTATCCATTAAAAATTCCTTCATCTGATTTTGGATAAAATTTTCCTAAGGTAGATTTTCCATTATTATGTATGAACAACTTGCAACCAAAAATATACAAATGAGACAAATTAGGTGTTCTTCCTTTTACCAACTCATAGGGTGTTTTATTTAATTTGAATCTTATATTTACCCTATTCAGAACATAACATGCAGTGCTAACCGCTTCAGCCCAAAAATATTTTGGAAGTGAGTATTCTTTCAACATTGCTCGTGCGGCTTCTATTAATGTTATGCTTTTCCTTTCGACAACCCCATTCTGCTGAGGGGTTCTAGGTGCAAAAAAGTTGTGATTAATTCCTTCCCCCTTATAAAAATTCTCAAATCTTTTATTTTCAAATTCTCCTCCATGATCACTTTGTATAGTTATGATTTCACACCCAAGTTTTCTTTGAATCCAAGTCAAAAAATTTCTAAATTTCTCAAATGATTCACACTTATGAAATAGAAATCTAAGCCATGTAAATCTAGAGTAATCATCCATAATCACAAATCTGTCTACCTTCCCTCCTATACTCATAGTAACAACGGTTCCAAAATAATTCATATACAAAATCTCCAATGGTTTACTCATTCTATGATCCATATTGGACTAAAAAGATGAATTCACTTGCTTTTCTAATTGACATGCATCACAAAGGTGGTCCTTAGTAAAGTCTAGTTTTGGTATACCTCTCACTAAGTTCTTTTGGGTAATCCTCCTAAGGTTTTTTATGCTAGAATGATAAAGCCTCCTATGCAAAAGCCATGATTCATCAGATACAATTTTCAAACAAAAAGCAGTAGGAGAATAAATGCAATTCAAGTCTAGCATATAAACATTATTTACCGTTTTACCATTCAAAACATCTTTACCATTTAGGCTTAATATGCAGCTAGTAGAAAAAAATTTCACACAATATCATTTGTTACATAGTATTGTGGATCTATGGTTTAAGATTTTGATGATAACAAACATTCTTATTTCTCTATGACTGTCTTATGTACTGACATTTCAGGTCCACATGATCAGACTGCAATTTGGAACCAACTCAAGATTGGGTAGACTAGGTCTGAGTCAGTTTGTACCTTTTTTCCTTTCTTGAGTCTACTGTATTTGGTGTAGCTCCTGATGATTTGTAACTTGGAAGATTTTCTATTATTCCCTTAAGATTTTTTATTTTTGGTAACATCATCCGGGATGATATTTATATAGGCTTGGATGATCTATCCAAAAGAAGAAACCCTCACTAGGCCATCCTCATTAAGGCAGTCATCATAAGAAATTGGCCTGAATGATACTTATATTGGCCAGAACGATAGGCTCAATTAAAAAATAATGAGCCTCCATGATCAGATTAGGTATTCTTTATTTTAGGAAATTGGACCAGGACGATATACACATCATCTAGAATGATCTAACTCAATTATGTCAAAATTGATCTGGTATCTTTGGAAAGCATTAATGGTTGATTGATACGATCACATCATCCAGGATAATTATAGGATCGACCGGGATGATTGCCTTGACGATTTACATCAGCCAGCGTCTATACCGGGCGATGATCAGAACAATTGAAATGGGTTTTAAACTAATCATCCGGGACGATCGTGAGATCGGCCAGGACGATATAACCAATTTTCTTCTGATCATCCCAAATTGTCACGGGCTGTTGAGCTTAATTTGTACTGATCTTACAAGGTATAATTTATATCGGCTTGGATGATAATGTCAGAAAGTTGCATTAATTAGCTCATTTTGAAAGTTTCTATTTAAGCTTTGTCAGGGCACATTTTTATGTGTCTTTGGCATCCATTGTAGTTTCATTCTTTTGGGGGTAACTTGAAGAGAGAGCTTGAAAGGGAGTGAGGAACGGGTGAAGTCAGAGAGATGGAGAAGATCCTGTGGGGGGGAGTCAAGGGAGTGTGGAGGGGGATTCAACACGGTTGCTCCGGCAGGCTTGCACCTTAATACCATAAGATTTAAGGCTTGTCTTGAGGGAAGTACACCAAAGAAGAAGTTCTCTTTGGTGTAAAAGGACCCATCGACTCCGCCACACCGGAGAAGGTGGAAGTTATTTTGTAAGGGCTTCTCTGCCTAGATGTGGGGGCCAAAGGAGAGACACTTATTTTAGTGCAATACTTGCAGGGTATCTCCAAGGAGTGGATGTAAGTCAACGTTTAAACAAACCACTATAAATCTAGTGTGGTCTTTTTTATTATTTCTTCCGCATTTGATTTCTTTGTGGTGATTTTGATTATTGTGCTATTTTTAAAGGTATACCAATTGACCACTCTCTTTATTTAGCTTGGGCCAATTCATAAGTGCCTAACAACCCAAATGAACTTTCAATTGGTATCAAAGTGGGATTCATGAAAATAAGTTTTAAAACTTTTGAATTTTAGATCCATGGCTAATCATAATATTATGGAAAGTTATTCAATCACCAGACCTTCTTTATTTGAAAATATCTCATTTAAATTTTGGAAAAATCGCATGTCTACTTTCTTACAACTGATTGATTTTCGCATGTGGCAAATGTTTTTAACAGGTTATTCATAACCATCACATATCATAAATGGAGTTAAAACTGATAATCCTTTTAACCAATGGAATAGGGAAGAACAAATCAATGCTTAATTAAATGTAAAATCCTTAAATTGTTTTTTCTGTGCTTTAAATTTTGAAGATTTTATGTTAATATTCACGTACACTACTGGTAAGGAAGTTTGGGATAAACTACACACCATATATGAAGGCACTAATGAAATCAAGCAATTTAAGTTGAATATGTTAATGCATGATTTTAAACTGTTTTCCATGAAATCTTTTGAAACGATTTTAGACATGTATACCAGGTTCATTCAAATTGTAACATAATTGCATGCTTTAGGAAAAAAAATTTCAAATTTTGAAAAAGTTAATAAAATTCTTCGTTGTTTACTTGAAAAATTCAATGCCAAAGTTTTTTTTATTTGTGAATCAAAAGATTCGAATGAGTATTTTATTGAAAATTTGATTGACTCACTCATTGCCTATGATCAAAGTTTGGGTCAAAAACTTTTGGATCCAGGTGAAATGATTATTCTAAAAGTAGAAGATACAAAAAAAAAAGACAGCTTAGTTGGTGACGAATGCAATGACTTATCAAGCAAATCAAAAACCCCACCAAAGCATAAGCATCAACAAAAGTGGAGCAAAGGTAAAAATAGTAAGGATGTTAATATTTCTCCTGAAGTTATTTGCTTTTGATATAAGAAACCAGGACATATGAAAAATTAGTGCCCTAATTTAAAGATTCTGCCAGCAAAAGAAAAAGGTAAATTTAAGCAAATTTTAAACTGGGGAAATAATAAAAAGCAAAAAATCTCTTGGGCAGACCTAGTTTCTGAAGCATCGGATCAGGAGAAAGATACTGGTTAAAAGTCTTATTTGTGTTTTCTTTGTTGTATTTTTTTTTAGTAAT
The DNA here is from genome assembly GCF_001605985.2 of Dendrobium catenatum. Lineage (NCBI taxonomy): Eukaryota > Viridiplantae > Streptophyta > Magnoliopsida > Asparagales > Orchidaceae > Dendrobium > Dendrobium catenatum. The sequence continues at coordinate 161,741 of NW_021319528.1, read as the reverse complement.
TTTTTTTTATTTTTTACTTGTTTTGTGAATTTTTTTTTATTAACACACACATTCTCTTTTCTAAAAATTAAAAATCTATTTTCTATTTTTTCTTGAAATCTTTGGTATGTTGTGTTTGACTTCTTTAAATAGTCAAAAGAAGGAAACTCATTTTTTTACTCTCAATCTCTATTTCCAAAAGGAGGTTTTCTACTTTTGATTTAAAATCTTTTTCATATTTTAAATTAGTTTTTAAAACTATATTTTTTACTTCCCTACATTTTATTTATCAGATAGGAATCTTTTGCAAGTTCTTGAATCTAACTCATAATTTTCTTAATCAAGAAATTTGCTTCATCAATAAGATAGATTTACTTTTGTTTTTAAGATTTAAGAAAAGTATAATATTCAAAAAATTGTCCAATGATGCCAAAAATAAAGGATGCACAAAGACACCAAAATGGAAAAATAGAATACACAAAGTGTATCAAAAGATATGCAATGCGCCAACCAATTATCAAGAGGCATAAAATGAGCCCACAAAGTTTAATGCTTACCAATCTTGTACTTCTTAAGAAAACCCTTGATACTTTTGATACTTGAGTATGAAAATCTTGATTCTTGATTCAATAATTCGTGCATTGATCTTCTATTAGATATATTTTATGAAGGAGTTTTAAAAAATGATTGTTTCTTTCTCTAATTTGTCTTATGATTTAGATATTGAATTAAAAAGTTTTTGAGCCTTTTTAAAGAACTTGAGTTTGGATTATCAAATTCTGAATTTCTAACCTTTAGTAGGCCATTGTCAATCTAATTCTACTAAGTTTTTTATTAAAACCAAGAGGTAATTTTCTCATTTTAAGAATATTTATTTTTTTAACTAAATCAAGGAACGTTTTTGTCTTTCGTTCCTTTTGTTTTTTGTTTTTGCCTCATCTCTTTTTGATAATGTCAAAGGGGGAGAACATACTGTTAAATTTGTATCCTTTTTTTTCTTTTCAAAAAATTTAAAACAACAAAAATATTTTTATCTCCCCTATTTTTTTTAAAGTATTATTCTAGTGAGAGGGAGATTAGGAGAAAATATTACTTTTTGAAATTTCAAATTGAAATGTCTTTCATCATCAAAAAGGGAGTGATTGTTACGGATCTATGGTTTATGATTTTAATGATAGCAAACATTCTTATTTCTCTACGAATGCTTTATGTACTGACATTTCAGGTCCACACGATCAGATTGTAATTTGGAATAAGGTCAAAATTGGGTATACTTATTTTGAGTTAGTTTGACTTTTTCCTTTCTTGAGTTTATTGTATTTGGTGTGGCTTCTGATGATTTGTAACTTGGAAGATTTTCTATTGATCCCTTAATATTTCTATTTTTGGTGACATCGTCCGGGACAATATTTATATCAGCCTGGACGATCTTTCCAAAAGTAGAAACCCTAATTAGGGCATCGTCATTAAGGCAGTTATCACAAGAAATTGGTCTGGACAATACTTGTATCAGCCAGGACGATAGGCTCAATTCAGAAATAATGAGCCGCCATGATCAGAATAGGTATTCTTTATTTTAGGAAATTGTACCAGGATGATATACACATCATCCAGGATTATCTAACTCAATTATGCCTAAATTGATCTGGTAATTTTGGAAAACATTAATGGCTGATTGGTACGATCACATCGTCCGGGATGATCATAGGATCTGCTGGGGCGATGGCCTAAATGATTTACATCGACCAGCATCTATTCTGGATGATGATCTAGATTATTGAAATAGGTTTTAAAGTAATCATCCGGGATGTTTGTGAGATCAGCCAGGATGATATAACTAATTTCCTTCTGATCGTCCCAAATCGTCCTGGGCCGTTGAGATAAATTTGTACTGATCGTACAGGACTATTTATATCGGCCTAGATGATAATGTTGGAAACTTAGATTAATGAGCTCATTTTGAGAGCTTCTATTTAAGCTTCATTAAGGAACTTTTGTAAGTGTCTTTGGCAGCCATTGTTGCTTCATTCTTTTGGGGGTAACTTGAAGAGAGAGCTTGAAATGAAGTGAGGAACGGGTGAAGTCTAAGAGAGGGAGAAGATCCTATGGGGGGACTCAAGGGAGTGTGGAGGGGGATTCTACACTGTTGCTCTGACAGGCTTGCACCTTAATAACGTCAGATTCAAGCCTTATCTAAACGGAAGTACACCAAAAAAAAGTTCTCTTTAGTGTCAAAGGACCCGACGACTTCGCCGAATCGGGGAAGGTGGAAGTGATTTTTTAAGGGCTTCACCGCCTAGCTATGGGGGATAAAGGAGGGACAATTGTTTTAGTGCAATAATTGGATGGTGCTTCCAAGGAGTGGACATAGGTCAAGGTTTGTCCGAACCACTATAAATCCGGTGTGGTCTTTCTTATTATTTCTTCCACATTTTAATTTCTGCATTTGATTTTTTAGTAGTGATAGTGATTATTATGTTATTTTTAAAGGAATATCAATTCACCACTCTCTTTATTTAGCTTTGGGGTAGTTCATAAGGGCCTAACATCCCTAATGAACTTTCACATAGCTGGTTTATACTTAATAAATTATGCTTTAAGCCTTCTACCAATAACACATTTTCAATGAAAAAGTTTTTAATATTTTCAATCATACCTATCCCAATCACCTTCCATGTGATGTTATCTCCAAGTGTAACCTTGCCTCCACTCCTGGCTTCCAACGATATGAATTGTGCAATATCTCCAATCATATGCTTTGAACATCTGCTGTCCATGTACCATATGCTCTCATGAGGTCTTGTGTGAGAGCCAACCTCTTCTTGATCTGACTGATCAAGATTCTTTGCCATTAAGCATATATTGGTGATTTCCTCTTCCTTTTCTATCTCTAACGAGTAAGAAGCTGAGTCCACCCAAAAAGCTCGTTGGATCTTCTTCTTGCCCTTCTTCACAAATGGTAGTTCCTCTACCCTCTCCTTGCTAGGATTGGCTTTGAGTTTTGGACAATCCGTCTATATATGTCCAGGTTTCCTGCACTCATAGCAAATAACTTCATTAAAAACCTTGGCATTTCTATTAAACTTACCTCTATTCCACTACCGACGTCACTTATGCTTCCTCTTCAGAAATCTTTGAATTGTTTAGTTAATAATGTGATGTCGTCTTCATCCTCAAGTTGTTAGTGTTCGCTTTCAGACTCTTCCACATTTAGTGTTATATTCTTCTCCCTTTGTGGTTCACCTGCATCAACCTTTTTTTGGCTAACTCCTTGCTCGAAAGCAATAAGCTAACCAAGAAGATTGTCAATAGAGTAAATATTTAAATCCTTAGACTCTGTAATTATAATAATTTTAGCATCATAAGCAGTCGGCAAATAACGAAAAATCTTATTAACCATTTCGGCATTCATTAATTCCCTACCCAATGCATCCAAAGAGGTGATAATTTGTGTGAATCTTGTGTAATATCAGAAATGGATTCATTTTGTTTCATGCGAAATAGTTCATAATCATGCAACAAGATATTCAGCCTAGATTTCTTAACCTCATTAGTCCCCTCGTAAGTTATACAAAGTCTATCCCATTTGTCCTTTCCACTCTTACAAGTAGAAACCCGCATATAGTCCTCTGATTTCAAAGCACAAAAGAAACTATTCAAGGATTTAGCATTTAGTTGTGCTAAGTCACATTCTTCTACTGTCCAGTCCGTAAAAGGTGTTTGAACTCTAACTCCGTCAACTAGTCTAGTTGGTTTTGTATACCCTTCCTGAACTAAGATCCACATACGGTAATCAAGTGAATGTAAAAATGTTTACATGCATGTTTTCCATAAATCAAAAAAAATATTGTCGAACAATGGAGGTCTAGTTATAGAGTAACCCTCAGGTATATTTCGGGTTCCAAATGTGGCCATCTATGTTAATCAAAAAGTAGTCTAAACTTATGATTTTGAAATAAAGCTCTGATTCCACTTGTTGAAACTCGTTCAATATGAATTAGGTTGTTAAACCTAAGTTAATGTCCCATGGCTACCAAGAGGGGGGGGTGAATTGGTATTTAAAAAATTTAACCCTCTTTTGAATTAGGAAATGAAATAAAAACTTTTAGTGAGTTTATCTAGAAAATATTTTTTAACCACCATGTAAAACAGAAAAACACAAAAATAAAAAGCAGTAGAAAAATAAACGACACAAGATTTATAATGTTTCGATCAAAATTAGACCTACATCCACTCCCCGGAGGTACCCTCGAGTATTGCACTAATACCACTAGTGACTCTCCTTTTGCACCCATCGCAAGGTGGAGAAGCCTTTACACAAACTCATTCCACCACTACCCGTTGCGGCAGAGAACCATCATCTTTTTACACTATCCCTAGTGTTGGCAGAGAACTGTCCATCCTTTCACACTCCCCTGATGTTGGTAGAGATTCGTTCATCCTTTCACACTCCCCTGGTGTCGGCAGAGAACCGTCCATCCTTTAACACTCCACTGATGTCGGTAGAGAACTGTCCATCCTTTTACACACTCCTGGTGTAAGCAAAGAACCCTTCATCCTTTTACACACTCCCAGTGTAGGTAGAGTACCCTTCGTCCTTTCACACACTCCCGGTGTAGGTATATAACCCTTCATCCTTTCACACTCTCCTGGTGTAGGAAGAGAACCCGTCTCCCTTTCACACTCTTCTAGTGACGGCAAAGAACCCGCGGCTGTTCACACTTTTCAAGTGTCGGCAGAAAACCGAATCTCGTTTACAGATCTTCTTTATAAGAAATCTAGATGGAAGAGAGAAAAGAGTGAAGTAATCATAAATCAAGAGTAGAGACTCTTACCTTTGAGTACCTAGTGAATCCTTCACACTCCAATGGCAAGAAATCTTTTTCAAACGCTCTATCATACTCTCTCCTTCACTCTCTTCTCAATAGGCACGAAGATCAGTAGGCAAAAAGATTAAGTAGCATTTTAGAATGGCCTATTTATAGAAGAGACAAGAAAAAACTATACAAATACGACAAAATGTTAAGTTATCATATAGTGGATTGTCCCGTATGATCATGGATCATCTTAGACAATTTACTTAAATGCTTTGGAAATGATCCCAATGCATATTTATATAAATTACTTCATACAGATAGATCGTCCAGTATGAACTACGTTCATCCGGTACGAATGACTATTCCATAGGTCGGTTCCCAAAAATTGTATAACGACACTTAAAATTCAGAGTCGGTTTACTTAATCCTGGGATGAACTTCAGTTCATATGGATGAAATTTCTCCACAGAGCAACTCAACCTGGCACGTATACACTTTGTCCTGAATGAGATTTCTCTAGAGGGAAATTCAGCCTGGGACGAAAACACTTCGTCCTGGATGAAATTTGTCCAGAGACCAACTCATTCTGGAACAAAAATAAATTTCATCCGAACAAAATTCTCTAGAGGCCATTTCATATTGGAATGAAAATATTTCATCCTAGACGATCAGGACTTAGAAAAATTTTCTTCAACTTCTGTTCTTTCCATTTCTTTTTTGAGGAGATAGCTGATCTGATCGTCCCGTACGAACTAGGTTCGTCCCGTATGACCAGTACAAATTTTAAAGATCTCCTTAAGTGTGTGTGTGTGTTTATTCACTCAATTACAATCACTCCCTCTCAATTCAAAGAACAATACAAGCTTCAAAATCACAAAGGATTGCATATTGAATTTGATTTGAAGTCTTCGTAGTCTAGAGTTTGATTTTTTTGAAATGTTAGTACACTCAAGAGTAAAAACAAATCTTCCAAAAATTGTTAGGAGATTACTACACATAAAAAAATAATATTTGGAATCATCAAAACTATATAAGCTGCAAGAATGTAAAACATGCAATTAGAAACTCTCTTAATAGTAGTTTTAGGGAAATTCAAATGTGATAAGACTAAGGGTTAGTAGCTTCAAAAGAAACTATAGATCCACCCTCAATGTTGATATAAGTAGTTGAATTGAAGGAAACATCTACAACCACTTTAGTCAAGGGTCCATTGAAAATGATATATACATTATCTTAGCCTGATCCAAACTTAATTTGAGTGACCTCAATTTATTGGGCCATGGTAATTATTGAGTAAAAGATTAACTTGTTTGGAATGTTCTAAAACTAAACAAAAAATCTGTATCAGTTACTAAAATTATCGAGTATAAATAGATGTTAAATAAGACGATTACACTGAAATGAATCTATCTACTCACCAAAGAAAGTTCTAAATAATATATGATGGAAGGTAACTTTGTTTTGACTATGGACCTAATCCAAATAATATCACCGAGCTACATCAAATAATGTAACTACGATGAACTATCCAATACTACGAAATTGATGACTTTAGAATTTGGATTTAAATTGAGGATTGAATGAAGTTTTTTGAAAGATTTACAGATTTATAATTGAAGTGTTAGCATTCTCATCTCAGGATAAAATAAATGAAATGAACAATGCAAGGAAGTAACTCACTACATAAGTGAATATACTACGAATCTAAAATTTTTTCTTCACTAAAGATGTAAAGTGAATAAGTCCCCGGCAGAGTCGACAGAAAAATTAGGTGAAAAAAAAGGTGTATAAGGCACTGATTTGTTGTAGTTTTTTCTTTAAAAAAAATCCACATAACGAAAATTAACTACCTCAAAACATATACTAATTCCACACTATTAACTTGAAAGGAGAAATATATTTTTTTTATAATCAAAACTCAACACAAGGAATGTAAAAATCATCACGAAGGATAAAATTCAAATTAACCTATCATTTTAATTATGAAATTAACCAAGAAATAAAATTTATTTAGCATATAAAGAATTTTTCCCATATTCTTAGATAGCTGAGATAGGGTATATTTAGATGGTGATTTTTTTTTGGGAAGAGTTGAGTAGCAATAAGGTACCTCCTTTATTTATCAATTTCTTAAAGGAGGATTGTGATAGGTGTTCTATCACATAGTAGGTTGTAATTTTTTTTATTTTTCATTAATACATTTTGCATTTTCATCAAAAAAAAAGAGAGATAGGGTATATTTTAATATTGGACCTTATGTACCTATAGAGGCATGCTTCTATAATTAATTACATCACCAAAGAGAAAAGTTTTGAATAAAGTAGAGACTAGACTTATTTCAAATTTTAAAATTTATTATATTTGATTTAAATATTTATAAACTTTTTTTTTAGTACAAAAGATACTCTGAACTATATAGACACCCAAAACTGAATGTTTTACTTTTGGCTAAATCTATATTTTCTATAAATCCTAAGTCTTAATTTTCTATGAAAATTTGTCAACATATTGGCCCATTACCATTATGAATATAAGACCCACTCCATGTTAGCACTTGCTTGTTGTTGGCTTGTGTGCTAGACTAGTGTACATTGTAGTATGTAAGATGTATGTATGTATGCTTTTTAGATTAAATGTGTTCATGTGTATGGTAAAACTATTATATCATCCTAGAGCTAGCTTGCATGTTCTTACAAAATCTAGAACATATACATCAAAAGAAACATATGAAAAAAGCTACCCTCCAGAAAACTCTATAACCAATTTGAATGTAAAGTATGAAAGAATAACAATGAAGAATATAATTTTATTTCATTTATTGAACGAGATTTGTATGACCCGGGGCTTGCAAGAAAGTAAGTTGGCTAGGATTTACAATAATAAACCAGGTTTTTAAACCTATGATATATATATATATATATATATAATTGGTTTCTCCTCTACTATATCCTTGCTAGGAGTGGTTTTAAGTTTTGGACAATCCGACTTAACATTCCAGGTTTCTTGCACTCATAGCAAATAGCTACATTTGAAACCTTGACATTTCTATTAAATTTACCTTGATTCCATTATTGGCGTCTCTTTTGCTTCCTCTTCAGAAAACTTCTAAATTGTCTAGTCATTAGTGCAATGTTTTCTTCATTCTAAAGTTGTGAAAGTTCACTCTCTGACTCCTCCACTTTCAGGTCTATATTCTTCTCCCTTCAGGGTTCACCTGCATCAATCTTTCTTCGGCTTACTCCTTACTCGTAAGCAATTAGCGATCCAAAAAGATTTTTAATAGAGTAAATGTTTAGATCTTTAGACTGTGTAATTGAAGTTATTTTTGCATCATAACCATTAGACAAACATTGAAGTATCTTATTAACCATTTCAGCATTTGTCATATCCCTACCCAATGCATATAAAGAGGTGACTATTTGTGTGAATCTTGTATACATATCAAAAATGGTTTCATGTGAAACAATTCATAATCATGCAACAAGATATTAAGTCTAGATTGCTTAACTTCATTAGTACTCTCATAAGTTATATAAAGTCTATCCCATATGTCCTGTCCACTCTTATAAGTGCAAACCCACATGTAATCTTCTGATTTAAGAGCACAAAAGAAACTATTCAAGCATTTGGCATTTAATTCTACTAAGTAACATTCTTCTATTATCTAGTCCATAGAAGGTGTTTAAAATCTAACTCCATTAACTAGTCTAGTTGGTTTTGTATACCCTTCCTGAACTAAGATCCACATTCGGTAATCAAGTGACTATAAAAATGTAAACATGCATGTTTTTTTAAAAATCAAAAGGAATATTGTCGAATAATGGAGGTTTAGTTATAGAGTAACCCTCAGTTGTATTTCGGTTTCCAAATGTAATCATGTATTAATTAAAAAGTAGTCTAAACTTATGATTTTGAAACAAAGCTCTAAAACCACTTGTTGAAACTTGTTTAATATGAATTAGGTTGTTATACCTAAATTATATCCCAGCGGCTAAGTAATAGGGGGGGGGGGGTGAATTGGTAATTTGAAAAATTCCCTTTTTTAAATTTTTAAATGATAAAAACTTTAATGAATTTTTGAAAAAGATTTTTTAACCATAGATCAAGAAAAATAGTAAAGTAAAAAAGAAAATCAGCGAAAAATAAAAAGACATAAGATTTATAGTGGTTCAATGAAATATGACCTACATCCACTCCTTGGATGCACCCTCCGAGTATTGCACTAATACCACTAGTGACTCTCCTTTTCACCCCACAGCAAGGTGAAGAAGCCTTCACAAAAACTCTCTTCCACCACTACTCGGTGCGGCAGAGAACTATCATCATTTTACACTCTATAAGTTTTGGCAGAGAACTGTCCATCCTTTCACACTCTCCAAGTGTGGGCATAAAACCCTTCGTCCTTTCACACTCTCCAAGTGTAGGAAGATAACCCTTCATCCTTTCACACTTTGTAAGTGTAGGCAGAGAATCTTTTGTCCTTTAACACTCTCTAAGTGTAGGAAAAGAAGCCTTCTTTCTTTCACACTCTCCAAGTATAGGCAGAGAACCTTTCATCCTTTCACACTCTCCAAGTGTAGGTAGAGAACCTCGTGCTGTTCACACTCGATGAGTGTCGGCAGAGAACCAAATCTCCTTGAAATATAGAAGGGCAAGAAAAAAGAGTGAAGTAATTAGAAATCACAATTCGAGATTCTTACCTTTTAGTACCAAGTGAATCCTTTACGCTCCAGTAGAAAGAATCCTCCTTCAAACTCTCTCTCACACTCTCTCCTTCAATCTCCCTTTAATTTACATGAAGAACAATGAGCAAAAAAATTACAAGATAGTTTTAAGTGGACTTATATAGGAAAGACATGAAAAATCATCCAAAAATTGGTAACTTTACATTCTGTACGCACTCGATCATCTCGTACAATCGTGATTGTTCTGTATGAATAGTGTAAAAACTATTACATACGAACCCATTGTATATTGGTTCAAAATAACTTTGTACTTAATTATCATCCCGTACGAACTAAGTTCATTCGGTACAAACAGTTATACTAAGGCTTGGTTTGGATGAAACTGTAGGATGGACCCAAATTTTTTAGGAATAGGGGATTTTATCCTGGGATGAATATAGGAGTTCGTCTGGACGATTTATTTAAGTCATGAGTCTGGAGGACATCGTCCTGGGAAGAATGATATACTTCATCTTGACAAATAGTTCAAAGAGAGAATCTATAGGGCATCATCCAGGGGCGAATAGGGAAATTTGTCTAGATGATCAGGGCTTAAAATTTTTTTCTCACTTTATGTTCATTCCATTGCTCTTCCAAGGGGTATAACTGACTTGATCGTCCCGTACAAATAAGGTTCATCCCGTAAAATCAGTATAAGAAAATTTTTTATTTTTACAGATCTCCCCAAGTGTGTGTGTGTGTGTTAAGTTACTCAATTACAATCAAACTCTCTCAAACGCAATAAATTGGAAAATATATACTTTAATTTATAAATTATCTTATGTTGAATATGATTTGAAGTCTTAATTAGTCTAGAGTTCGGTTATCCTGAAATGTTAGTCCACAAATGTGCAAAAAAAATTCTTCCAAAAAAGTCTTAGGAGAAAATAATAATTAGAACAATAATATTTGGAATCATCAAAACTATACAAGTTGCGAGAATGTAAAGCATGCAAAAGCTAAGTAGCAACTCTCTTAACACTAGCTCTCAACCACATCAGGTTTTATGGAAGTTCTTGGTGTATGGGTTTCTCCGCCCTGCTGTGGGGGTAAAAGGTGAGTCATTATAGTGATAATGCAAAACTTGGAGAGGAGGACTCCGAGGAGTGAACGTAGGTCATTATTTGACTGAGCCATTATAAATCTTTAGTGTGTTTATTCTGATTTTATTCCCTCCTTTTTACTCTTTTGTATTTTATTCTTTTGTAACTTCCTGGTGAAAATAGTATTCAAAACTATTGTACTTATTAGAATATCATCATTTTGGCTTAGATGTTTTGGAAAATTTCTTCACTTCCGCATTAAGTAGTAATTATGACTTATTTTTCTAAAAATTAATAAAAATTTAAAAATATTATATTTGTTTTAAACTAACCAATTTGTTTTTAAATTCAACGATTCTCCCCCCCCCCACACCCACCCACCCCCTCTTGGCTTTCCTAGATCACTTAGGCTTAACATCCTCATTAAAATTTCATAGGTAGTAGGCAAAATAGGATTGAATAATGTACTTGATTTGAACTTGATTGAATGCAGGGGACTTTAGTAATTGATAAATTTAACTTAAACAAAAGTGACATGAACTAAATTTGTAAACATAATTGAACTACATGGGACTTGCATTGAATTAAATGCAAAGAACTTGATCTTGATTTAGACAATAAGGAAGAGGGCTGAAATTTAAACAATAAACGAACATCAAATCATACAATGCAACACCTTAACAAAATTACAAACAGTAATTATAAATATGGATCATCCTGAAAAACATAAAAAAAGTAAATAGGGGACCTGCGGTGGAAGAATTATCAGAAATAATTTACAAGTAATTAACCCTTTCAATTGATGAAAATTAATGAGCATATGAGAAACTTTTGTTGAACACAATTACAAAAATTCACAAACAAGTAAATATAATCATGTTTAATGTTGTGAGCACTAGTAGCTTACAATGAATGCATTAACCCATCAAAGAGATACTTGGTGCAACTTGTAGTGTGATCCTCTTAACGTCACTGCAATCTGATATGTAAACAAGTGCATTGATCCCCTACCAGCAGAGGAGATCAATGTACTATAAACACAATGGTTTAATGAATTCAATGAGATACAAAAAAAATATGCAATAAACACAACAATTCCTTCTGAACGATAATAATCAACATGTACATAGAAAAGTTAATGAGGAATGAAAATTATCTTACAGCGTACGTAAGCACATTAATGAATCATCTAGCTTGCAAGCTACATAAACTTTTACACGTGTATAGTGCAACATATGATAAATTTTAAAATCTACTTATTATGATTGAATTTACATCATATGCACAGTATTATGTATTATATGTATATACATGGTATTGTTAATATATTATGCATGTTACGACACCCCTATATTTAACTACAATTTGGTATCCAGTATATACAATGATCCATTGTAAGTAGGAGAGGGCGATGTACAAAAAAATACATGGTCCCATGAGCCACTGTAAGATACCCAACACGTACACTATATGCCATATATTTGCAAATATAAAAGGACTTCAATAAATGCAATATCTTGCAATCAAAGTCAAGATGAAGATGTACACATTACTTGTATTTTATATTCAAATGTAGTATACGTGTAGTATATGTATGCAAGTAACTTACAAGCTATTGCAACACCCTCATATTCAACAATTATACAATAGTAGTAAAATACACCAAGTATCATTTAGGCAAAGGCATGAATATTCAAAGTGTGTATAACTTGTTGTAGCAAAGACATTATAGCACATTGTAATCCAATAATTATCCAATATCACTCAAATCCATCGGCTCCATACAAGTAGAGGTATTGGAAATGTTATGAATACAACAACATTTCATACAATCAACTCAAATCCACATCTAAATGAATACAACAATCATTTGTGAGTAATGATATTCAACGTACATGTATAAAAGTTTAATGCGACCATTCATCAACCAGCACCCGTAAGAAAATGAATGATAATGAATACATTTTATCCAACCAGTATGTTCATAAGAGACAATAAAATTCATTATACATCCAGGATTTTTTCCACAAACAAAGTGTAGAAGATTATCTATATAAGATGGTATTAAATATGCTACGAGTATTATTTGAGAAACATGTGACAAGTGCTAGTACGTATAAGCAGAATAGAAGAATGTCGCAATGAATACAATACAACCACGTATGACAGGGTGTCTCCTAAAGATCCCCCATTAGCCTACAATCAAGTATAAAAGCTTGTTATGAATGCAAATGTACATGAGCCACTATAGGAGTTTTGTTAGTACACAACAATCTATCAACATAAAATAATAAATAGTGTATGATAGTCTACCTGTATAAAATAAGTAGATAATTATTATGTGATTCCTTGCCGCCAGATTTATAACATTCATACAAGCATACAAACAAGTATATAACTATCTAAAAGACACCACATTTAAATTGTTATGATCGGGGCCCTTTGAACCTGGTGCTTCACAATGGCACTAAATCCTTTAGATATGAATCAATATGATGTTATCGATAGGGCATAAAGCCTTTTGTTAGCTAATGTGGATTTTAATTTGACCCCATAAGAAAATATTCACCTCTTATCTACAAGGTACCCTTAGATGATGCAACCCATAGCTTCAAACGAGGATCCTTCTGTTAGGTTGGGTTGACTTCCTCCTCTAAATAAGTAAACCAAGGACTACAAAGACCTAATATGATAAAACTATGAGATCTTAATAATGTTTATTATGCATCTCACACCATCATCGTTAAGCACAAGATGATGAAATTTCTAATTTTTAAATTCAAACCTTTAAATACCTAAACCCATGCTCCTACTATATGTCCTATACCTTGTATCTCTACTAACTTGATTGATGAATAGCCTTAATCAAAGGTTCTCTCTAATTATCGTGAGGGGTAATTAACTGTAGGGGCTTGTGCCTATATAAAACCCTAACTCAGATCATAAACAGTAATTCATTAAAACTCCCCTGAAAGAAATAGAGGTCGGGGTGCAAGATTTTTGAAAATCTCACTTGAGAACACACACACACACACACACACACAGATATATATATATATATATATATATATAGTCCCTAAATAATAACATGGAAATTTTTTTTTTCCAAAAAATACTTTTAATATAATTGAAATAGAAAGCTTTTATGTATTTAAAAAAAGGATAACACAACTAAATAAAATATGAATTATTCTATAAATTCTTGAAAGATTAGCATGTTAACTATCTTCGTAAAGGTGGTTGCATTTCTTGGTGGAGTTGATGTAACTAATTGAGACTTTTTTGAATGTTACATTATAAAGTGTAGTGATTTACACTCTATCTAATGGGTAAGGCAATCTCATGGATTGAAATGAATTGATGGATTATATAATGTAGCAACATAAATGAATTATTTGTGTGAAGTTTTTAGTATGTTATCAATTGATCTAATTAATATGTGTTTGTTAGGTGATTCCATTTATTGTGTTCGAATATAATAAGAGGTTACATGGTCAAAGAGCCATGACAGATATAAAATTCTTTTAAAAGAATCTTTTGAATTTTCCTAGCTTCCTAGAGTAAGAAATTTAGGGTTAGTCATTTTTTAAGCCATTAAAACTGGTATGATTAGCACATTAGAGATATTGGAGGTATTAGGAGTGAGCCAATGATTTATTTCCTATGATTTCTCATATACCTCATAATGTAGAGAGTTTAAAATTTAATTGGATAATAGATATAATTTTCATGAATTTGGACATCACTAGATGAATGAAAATTGCATTGTAGATTACCCGACATCCACTAAAATGAATTAGGCATTGATTGTAAAAATTGTTCCTGTAAGGTGAATAATAAGGTAATCATGCTAAGATTTATTGCATATTTACCTTCAAAAAATTATACGTAATATAGAAGAGAATGAAGCTTAACACGAGTCTTCTCGGGACAGACGAAGGTCAATAAGGAGGGTTGTTATGTCCACATAATTATATTTGTCATTAAAACATTTATGTTATAAGTGGGAGGAACCTCTATTTAATATAAGATGAAGAAAGAATCATAATATGTGTACCATATTACTTCAAATTCAGAGTTATCAAATTTAATTTCAATATCTTTTGATGTTCCTTCTAAAACTACAGAAACGATAAATAATAGTTATTATCTTATAATATTTTTTTCAACACTATTTACTTCATTCCTAGCTCTTATGATTCCCTTCATCTTTGGGGTGGATATTGTCAAACTGGTCTTAGATGTACAAGCTTAAATATCTATGAGGAATCTTGTGTTCAATTTCATCATTCAAGTGAAATATTTTTTTAGTGAATGTCCTTAAAAATGATAAAAATGATATTATGTAGATTAACTTTCGTCATTTAAGCTTTGGATGTTGATTTTGTAAATACTAAGTTGAGTGCAGAGGGTGATCTAAATTCCATGGTTGTTCTATTTCCTTTATTTGAGATGTCAAGTTGCATCTTGATGATGGTTCAGGACAACAGATTATTTTTCACTTAAGGAAAAAAAATGACTATTTCCAGCGTCCATTTACCACTGGAAAATGTCCTAAATCCACCCAAAAAATTTTTTTACTGGGATTTCTTTTTGCCAGTTTAATGCATGTTGGAAAGTGGTAACTATGGAAATTTTTCACAAGAAATTTTTTTTACGATGTACAAGTAGAGTTTTAACATAAAAAAGCACAAAAATGTCTCATTATTATATGAATTACCTACGAATATTCTAGTTGAAATTTTGACAAATTTTTCTTCTAGAATTGGTGAACCAATTGTCCATCATAATTTAACAGGTAATATCCGATCAATTATTCGATGACAATCTCCCAAATTTTTTGATGGCACCTTTCGCAAAAAGTTTTGGCAAAAGCTGGTTTAGGAATATTGCTGGTAATACTGGTTGATAATGATTGCCATAAATAGATCACCAAACTCTTCATATCATCATTTTCAATGGTGTTTTGGATAAAAATACATCAGAAACCTACACCAAAACATTTGTACAAACACAATCAATCAAAATAATTTGTTTCAACTTTCTACAATAAAATTTTAACATTGCACAATAATATTAATGCTAAAGTAATTATGCATTCAATTAAAAACAAATGTTCAAATACTTCTATAATAAAGTATAATTCTTATACAATTAAAACTCAACATAAAATTTATAAACACATGTAGTCTAGTCAAAATCTGTGTCATCATTCTCCATCGTCGTTGTTGGTTGCTTTCCACTAAACTTCCCCCCATTTTCTGCAGCTCCTTCAATATTTTACTTAGCTTCATATGCATGTCTGCTGTGGTTTTTGAACATTTTCTTACACTAATTCCTAATATCCGTATCACATATGAGCAATGAAGACCTACATATAAATATATAAAATATTTTTCTCCATCTAATCATAAAAATGTTACATAATAGCATAGAGGGAACTTCCCAACAATTTTCCACTCTCCTGAAAAGTATATTAGATATACAAAACATATATCATGATAGCATATTATAATTTTTTTAGGCCACGTGATATTTATCATAAAATAAAAAGTATTAGCTCCATGATGATCAGATAGAAATACTCTACATATGGCATATATTATATGATTACATTGATATTAAATAAATCAATTTTTTTATCAAGAATATTGAATATCTTAATATAATCATAATCTACATCCATGACTCATTATTTATTAATCAATTATTAAAAATGTTATTGGATTAAAATGTGTATTAGAAACTTTGGCCACCACTTCAAGCAAAGTATTCGATAATCTAGCTTTAAGAAATATTACATTGAGTGGTATCATTGGGAAATATACACCTTCAAAGCCTAAAATGAAATCATGTAAAAAAAAACATATTTGAATAATCATGAAGTATTAAATAACATATCAATTAGCAGGTTTGTACTCTAAGTTATGGGTTTAGTTTATTATCCATATTAAATGTAGCTAAGATGGTTGGGTGATTTGGTTCTTATAGAGTTACATCAATTTTAGTTAATGGTTATTTGACTTTTTACCTTCCGCAGCTAATTCAACGAACTGGTAATGAGTTGTGTTCAAATTTGAATGCTAACTTAGTTGCCTTTGGCTTACAACTCAAAATTAATAACTAGAAAAAATGACCAGACGGAGGTCAACTCCAATTTATTGTATAAGATGTCATTTAGGCTGCCAATATATTGTGTAATGATTTGAATATGGGACTCATTGAGATTGTTCAATGCACTCAACAAGTAGAATTCATCTGTATATTCACTTATAGAACAAGCAACTTAAACAAATGCTAATATTTTAGGTAAAGTATTTGCTCAAAATTAGTGGGAAGGAAATGATCCCTCAAAAGCTATTTCATCTTCTACCAACTCTAATCTCATCATTTCCCTTCTATGTGTCTCATTTGCAAAAATTGTGCCCACTAAGCACTAACATATTCTCTAAACCTGCAAGCAACATACTTGACTTAAT
Source organism: Dendrobium catenatum (assembly GCF_001605985.2). Lineage (NCBI taxonomy): Eukaryota > Viridiplantae > Streptophyta > Magnoliopsida > Asparagales > Orchidaceae > Dendrobium > Dendrobium catenatum. Next base: position 144,699 of record NW_021319528.1, on the reverse strand, counting down.
AGTTTAGTTCAACCTCTATATACTAAAAGAAGATCTCTATGAAATTTTCCTTATTTTAGTAGTATTGGATGAGAAAATGTCCATCAAGAACTAAATAAGTACAACAATAACAACAACAACAACAACAAGCCTTCGCCTCACTATGTGGGGTTAGCTATATGAATCCTTTTTTGTCATTTAAAGGATTCATGTCATGTTTATTCTGAAATTTTTATGCTAGTTGTTGACTACCTAACGCAACGCTCCACATTTCTCATCATGGACTTGCGACGTGGCAACCACAGTGTTGAAGAACAAAATCAGTGCTATGGTATAATACTGGTGCTATGAATCATTATCGTAGAGAGCTTAATTGTGATATAGAGTTTCTCTTTGATAGTGGCAGATTCATAATTTTTTTATAAGAAACAAAAATTAATTATTTTAAAAAATTTATCAATATTTCATCAATAAACATTTAAAATTTTAAATTCTGAAATTTTAAAGGGTTCATAAATTAAATTTTTTTAATACAAAAATTCTATTTATATAATTTAATTTTACATGATATAAAAAACTTAAAATGTAATTTAAGTGAGTATTAGTCTGCTCATGCCCCCTTAATTGATCTTTTTATTTTACTATAAAAACTTGATGTGTTTGTAGCATATCAAATTATATCACTAATCACATGAAGTCCAAAATTCCTTTAAGACACTATGGAAAGGGGTTCAATGTCAATGCCTTTGGACCCACGTACTTGAAACATCTAGATCGATAAGAGGGGTACAATCC
>NW_021319528.1:127415-143825 GCF_001605985.2 Dendrobium catenatum | reverse complement strand
ATATCATCACAATTAATGATTATTTTTTTAATAAAGACATATTTTTGAAGTGTTTTGTTACAATATGTATAAAATGATAGTTTGAGGAGGTTATGAGACCTCAAAGAAGATGCCCGAGGCTAACCAAGAGAGGGGTGAATTGGTAATTATAAATTATTTTTAATGAAAACAAAATCTTTTTATAATTTTTTTAATATCTAAAAATTTAAAAAAATTATCCATTGATATATAAGCGAATTAATTTTATAATAATAAAAAGATTAGAGTTTTCAACCACATAATTAATCATAGAAATTAAGTGTAGAAAATAATAAGAACAAACACATCAAAATTTATAGTGGTTTGGTCCAACATAACCTACGTCCACTCCCTAGAAACCTCTTTTCCCCCCATAGAAAGGCGGAGAAGCCCTTCAAAAATTTCTTCAAATAACCCAATGTGGTAGAGGACCTTACTCTTTTTCACCCTCCTAGTGAATTCAAAGAACCTAAAATCCTTTTTTTCCATCCTATTGAAGGAAAAGAACCTAGAATCCTTTTTCTCAAACCTATTGATGGAAAAGAACCATGACCTATTATTTTTCTACCAAGAGCCACCCAAGGATCAAAGAAAAAGTTTTAAGAAGATAAGGAAGATCCTTCTTTGGAATAACTTACTGGATCCCTCACAACTCTCTCTAGAAAATATCTCTACCCCTATTCTCTCCCAAAGCACTCCTTAACTTCCTCTCTATGCTCTCTCTCAATGCACTTAGTAACAATTTTTTTTTGGAAACAAAACCAAGTTAGATTTTTAAAAAATGAACCTCTTAGAATAAACAAAATTTTAATATGTCGACTTTGATCGTCTAGTATGATCCATGATTATCATATAGAATTAGTTTAAAGTACTCTTGTTAGTACTCTATAAATTGATAGACCCTGTACGACCAGTTCAAAAAGATGAAAGCATCGTCCAGGATAGTTCAGAGCATCGTCCAGTATAAATAATACAAAATAAATTTTTTAGATAACACAAATTACATTTTTTTGTACGATGAGTTCAAGAGTTCATTCTGATCATTCAATATGATATGAGATGATAAATTTTGTTTAATGTAGAAAATAAAGTGCAAGCAAAAAGTAAAAAGCGATAAGGAAAAAACACACCATAATTTAATAGTGGTTCGATAAAACCATGACCTACGTCGACTCCCCAGAGTCCTATGCTCCGAGAATTTCACTACAAACTATAGCTCTCCTTTTGCGCCCCTCCGCAAGGCGGAGAATCCCTTACAAGACTCACTTTCGCCAACCCGGTGTGGCGGAGTGCCAAGCGCTGTTCTCACCCTCCTGGAGACGGCAGAGTTCTTTCTCATTTTTCTCCCTCTTGGAGAAGGAAGAGTACCTTCGAGGTCACGGATGTAGAAGACTCCCCTTTAGAGAGCCTCCCACAAGTTCTTCTCGGGCCATAGAAGGAGCAAGATAAAGCAAGTACGGAGCAACCGTGTGATCTCCCTCACACCTTTTCTCTCTCACCATGCTCACCTTCTCCTTCCTCTCTCAAACCCTAAAAACTTCTCGAGAGCTCTCTCCCAAGGATTCCCTCTATAATCATGTTTTGCTCTTTCTGTTTCTTAAAAAGATTACAAATTTGATGCATAAAGCAGGTTCCAAATTCCCTGAAATTTTCAAAGTAGCTGTTATAATCGTCAGTATGATTTACCATCGTACAGTACCATATGTATAAACAGGCTTCGTCCTGGTATGAAGGTTTACAAACAGTTTAAATTTTATAGTACAATACGATTCAAAATCGTACAGTATGATTCCAAACACTTCTGTTCATATATGACAATAGTCGGGACGGTAAAAAATCATCTTTGTACATCATATAGTACGATCAATATCATACCGTATGATTAGAAGAAGTCAAGGGATCGGTCATGAAAATATTCGGGATGATCCCAACTCTTCCTCTATTCATCCTATGGTATGATATACATCGTACATTATGATGAGCCAAAAAGATGAGATCGTCCAAGATAATGGTCGGGACGATAAAAAATCGTCTTTGTTCATCTTATAATACAAACGTGTTCGTATAGTACGATTACCAATCATCAATTAAGACTCGATTTATCCAGTAATAACGGGTTAATTTTAAGTAAGTATTTAAAATAAATCATACCATACCAACTACTTCGTACAGTATGAAAGGCTGAAAAAACTTACTCAAGATATTTTAACACATCGTACGGTACGATAGAGTTCATACAGTACGATCTAATCATGAAAATCATTTTATAGTATAGGAACGTACAGTTTGAGATAAAATTGTACAGTACGATCAATAGAGAAAGAAAAACTATATTTTCACTTTTAAAACCCTCTCCCCCTATGTGTGCCTGATTGCTCGAACTTACCTGCACTTTGTGGAAAGACTCAAGAAACGAAAATAAAAAAAATAGAAAATTAAAATGTTTCAGACTCACTATGCTACTCTACCCAGTATTGAGTCTTCCTATTGTCCTGAGTGATTTGTGATTTTCCTTAAATGTTAATACTCACAGGCAATAGTAGGATTAAAATGTTTTTCAGTTAATAGATACTTAGACAATATTATTTATCATCATCAAAAGCTCAAACTAGGGGTCATGGATTCCAACAATCTCTCTCTTCTTGATGATATCAAATAATGTTTGTTATAATCAAGTTTGAATGGCATTTTTTTTAAAATTGAAATATAAGAAAAAGAACTAAAATGCGAACTAGAAAAGAAATGTATTTTATTTAAATACAGAGAAATATAAGAGCAAGCTACAAACACTTGTCCACCTTTTGAAAGCACTAAAAAGAGGAGCAAACCACACTTGAGAAAAGAAATACAACGTAGATATACTTCAAAATGGAGGATCCTTATCACTTGGAGGTGGGTTTGGTTGGAAATAGTGAAGAATAGTGTCAAATCGATGATGAATCGCAGTGAAGTGTTCCACAAACCATTGCATTTCGGCCTCATGTTGCTGATGTTGCTCTTGTATGAGTGTATTCAGATGAGCCTGAAGTTGGTCAAAGCGTTCGACTAAGTCATCGTGAGGATGAGCTAGAGCAGGTGCTCAGGGTGCTGCTTGCTGCTTGGGCATCTTCTCCTTCTTCTTCATCAAAGACGGGTTATTCAGGCTCTTGTCCACGATGGAAAAGAATATTTAAATAGGCCTCTGTACAAAATATTTGAAGATTATCAGGGTCACCAGGATAGGTTTTTTGTATTTAGTTTGAAGGATCTATCCTATAAGATAACCAAGGGCTAGATTTTGTTTCCACCGAAAAGTGGGGATGAGAACGAAAGTCATATAATAAATGTAGTCAATAATTATATATACTTCTTCAAATTATGATGTTGGACATGATAAGATAGGTTGCGACAGATAAAGTTGGGATAATGTTTATCCGGTCACCAGCTTTAGGTACTATAGAGGTTCTAAGGACATGTTGAATAATTCTGGCATTTCGATTAACTGATTGGATGAGTGGTTGTTGTTGAGACAAGGTGGAATTCCTAAGGATACGATTAACATCACTCCAATCAAATTCGTTTGTTAGAAAGGAACGAACCCTAGGCCCTTTAGTAGATAGCCCAATGTATTGGGCAATATCAACTTTGGTAATTTTGATATTTTGGCGACAGACAAAGGAGTGGTAAGTTAGGTTGTCAACGGTGTAGATTAGATTTCTAGAAATTCCAAAAGAAGTTCAGAGTTGTAGGGGAAGGCCAGGGTGAGGAGGAATTGGAAAGTAATGGAAGAAAAGAGGTTTAGTACCTTGAAATATAGATCAGCCTGATTGAGCATTTTTAATGGCGTAATCTTGCAGGCTTTTTACTTGTGATATGCCTCTTCATTTTCAGCACTTAGAAAGCTAGCGCTATGATGGCTAAAGGAAGACGAGCTTCCAGCTACCAAACGACTCCTCTTTTTTGAATTAGACATCGTGTAGAGGTTGAGTGAAAGGTGAGAAGAAATAGGTGTGAGTAAAGTGAGCTACAAGTGAAGAAAAGTTATAGAATTTTGTTTAACATCATACAGTACGATCGTGTATTGTATAGTACAATCAGTAAAAAATGCTCTGTTAGGTCGTTTCGGGAAAAGGTATATCGTACAGTACGATCAGAAGGACTTTGATTATCCCAAGGGTCGTCGGTACGACCTTTGAAAAAAATTTTTGTACTGTACAAACAAGTGTATCATACAGTATTAATGACATTTACATCATACCACACACCTTTCTGTCATTCTCATCCATTTTGCTGAGGTGGATCGTACAGTACGAAGTTGAGGTATCGTATAGTACGAACACCAATAATATCCTACCAACAAGAATTAATTTATCCCAATCTGTGTTGACGTGGATCGTATAATACATAGAGGAGGTATCATACCATACGATGATCAATAATGTTGTATCAGACGGCTTCAAAGAATGCTAGATGTATCGTACAATATGATGTATAGAGTACAGTACGATAAATAGAGGTGGAATTAGGTATTTTGTGCAAATTTAGATATATCGTACAGTATGAAAATGGATCATACAGTACGATAATAAAATGTAAAATTCGGTGGTTTTGATTAGTGAGTTTGTGATGATCAGGAGCAGCCAAGAAATGTTTTTTTTTATTTCATTGCTTTGTTTTTTTTTTTTTTTTTTTCATTAATGTCTATGACACCTAGTCTAGTCCTCAAGGTGCTAAAAGTGTCAAATGGTAGTGGTTTTGTGAATATGTCGGCCAATTGATCTCCTCTAGCAATGTGATGCAATTATATATCTCTCTTAGCAACGTGGTCTCTTATGAAATGGTGTGTAGTGTGTATTTGTTTTGTTCGAGAGTGCTGAATTTGGTTCTTAGAGATGCAAATTGCACTTGTGTTGTCACACATGATTGAGATGGTTCCTGCAGGTAGGCAAATATCAAGAATTTCTTATTTTAATCACAGTACTTGTGCAACGCAACTTCCTAATGCAATATATTCTGCCTCGGCAGTGGAAAGGGTTACTGATTTTTTCTTCTTACTGGACCAAGAAACTAATGATTGTCCTATGAATTGGTAGGTACCAGAGTTACTTTTTCTATCTATCCTACATCGTGCAAAATCAGAATTTGAGTACCCTAAGATTTCAAAGGAAGTGTTGTGCATAGGATAACAAATTCCTAAGTTCGGGATGCCTAGTAGATATCTAAGGATTCTCTTGACCGTGGTTAAGTGAGACTCTTTAGGATTGGCTTGAAAATGGGCACAGAGGCACACACTAAACATTATGTCCAGTCTACTGGAAGTAAGGTAAAGAAGGGATCAAATAATTCCTCTATATTTTTTTATCTACTGATTTTCCATTAGGATCTTTGTCTAATTAAAATGTTGAGCTCATTGTAGTATTCATGGGTTTAGCACTATCCATTTCGTATTTTTTTTAGAATATTATTAATGTACTTGGTTTGGCTAAGAAATATTCTGTTATCCATTTGTTTTACACTAAAGCCAAGAAAGTAATTAAGTTCTCCCATCATGCTCATCTCAAACTCATTACTCGTTATTTTTGATAATTCATCACACAAGTTTTTATCTGAAGATCCAAATAAGATGTCATCCACATATATTTGAATAATGGGAATTTCATTTTTTGATCTCTTGTAAAAAGATTGTAGTATCTACACTACCCTTTTCAAATCATCTATCTAATAGAAATGAACTAAGTATTTCATACCATGCTCTAGGTACTTTCTTTAATCCATAAAGTGCCTTTTTTAGTTTGAATACATGGTTTGGAAATTGTGAACTTTCAAATTTGGGGGGTTGCTCAACATAGACATCCATTTGATATAGTTTGAAGTTCTTGAAACAAGCAAAAGCTAAGATCACTCTTATGGCTTCTAGTCTAGTAACAGGGGTAAAGGTTTCTTCAAAGTCTATTCTCTCAATTTAGTTGTACCCCTTAGCCACTACTCTTGCTTTTTTTCTTATTATTGTTCTTGAATCATTCACCATATTTTTGAAGACCCATTTTTTTTCCAATAATACTTTGTTCTTCTGGTCTCTTGACTAACTCCCAAACATCATTCCTGGTTAATATGTTTAGCTCTTCTTGCATTGCTAGAATCTAGAATTCATCTCCTAAGGCATAATCTATATTTATAGGTTCTATCATAGAGATGAATGCTGAATAACTAATCTCTTTCCTAAGTCCATGACTAGTTCTTATACCTTCTGAAGATTCTCCTAAAATTAACTCGTTAGGATGACTAGAAGAATGTCTCCAATTTCTAGGCAGATCTTTCAGAGGTTTTACCCTTCTCCTAAAGTCCTAGTCTCTATTCTTTGAATTGCCTCTACTTCATCATCTTAAATTTTATATTCAGAGAGCTTATCTGATTCATCAAATACTATATGGGTGGACTATTCTACTGCTAAGGTTCTCTTATTAAAGATTCTATAGGCCTTACCTATATATGAATAACCGAAGAAGACACCCTCATCAGACTTGGGATCAAATTTTCTAAGGGAAGTTTGCCATTAATCAATATGAAGCACTTGCACCCAAAGACATGTAAGTGTGAATGATTCGGTGTCCTTCCCTTTAGGAGTTCATAAGGAGCTTTATTCTACTTAGATCTAATATTTACCCTATTTAAAACATAACATGTTGTGTTGACTACTTCTGCACAAAAGTACCCAGTAAGGGTGTACTCCACTAACATTAACCTAGTGGCTTCTACCAAAGTTCTATTCTTTCTTTATGCTATACCATTTTTCTATGGAATTCTAGGGGCTGAGAAATTTTGCTCTATTCATATCTCTTGAAAGAATGATTAAAACTTTTCATTTTTAAAATGTCCACCGTGATCATTATGGATTGTTGAGATTTCACATCCTAATTTTTATTTAATCCAAGTGGAGAATACCTTAAATTCCTTAAAATACTCATTTTTATGCACTAAAAATCTTACCCAAGTGAACTTAGTGAAGTCATCTACAATCACAAACCCATAATTCTTTGCACCTAGGCTGGCTGTGCTAACGGGTCCAAATAAGTGCATGTGTAGGATTTCTAAAGGTCTAGAGGTGATAACATCTTTAATTTAATGAAAGGATGATTTTATTTCTTTTCCTAGTTGGCAAGCATCACATAAATTGTCCTTAGCGAAATCTAAGTTAGGTATGCCTCTAACTAGGTTTTTCTAAGTGATGTTTCTAAGTGTTTTCATACTAGCATGACATAGTCTCCTATTCCATAGCCATGAGTCATCTACTATCATTTTTAGATAAAATGAATTTGAACTATCAATGCAATCAAGGTCTAACATATAAACATTGTTCATTCATTTTCCTTCTAAAACAAGTTTATCATTTAAACTAATCAGGCATTTGTTAGACAGAAATTTAATATCGAAACCTTTGTCACATAATTGACTAATGTTAAGTAAGTTATGCTTCAAACCATTAACTAATAAAAACTTTTCAATTAAAAAATTCTTTGCATTACCAACAATACCTTAGCCTATCACTTTCATGGTAATGTTTTCTCCCAATGTTACTTTGCCTCCCGTACAATGAACTTCTTCATATCTCTAGTCATGTGTCGCTAGCAGCCATTATCCACGTACAACATTCTCTCACAAGGTCTTTTGTGAGAGCATAACTACAATTTCATTCAAGTGTTAGATTTGGGAACCCAAGTTAGTTTTGGTTCCTCCTTATGCTTGCATGAATGAGAGGTATGCATGCTATAGTGTGATAGATGCAATTTTGGTCTCCAAACTAGGTGTGTCCAACGGTGAATTGTGCATGTGCGGGCTATGCGACCTAGCATGACATAAGATAAGCATCTAACACCGTGAAAAGGGTTCACTAACCTATGTGGGTGATGATGCCTCTTCCTAAAATTGTGTGATGCATGTTGTCTTGGGGTTTTAAAAGATTCATGCTGTTGTGATGGATCACAGTTTTCCTCAAGTGCAGGTGGTTTTTTATTTTCATTTATGCCCTTTAGGAAAATTTTTAAAAAATCATTTGCATACTTAAGATTGGCAATTTGAATATCCAAATGATGTTTAGTGTTTTTTAACTCACATGCAAGTTCTTCTAACCTCTTGTACTTTTTTTCTAGTTTAACATGCAATGTTTTTAAGGATTCATGTGCATTAATTAACTCAATATGCTTCTTATTTAATGCATCATACTCATCAAGAAGCAACATATGATCTCAATCAAAATTAGAATTTTCCTTAACTAAACTAACCTGCTTAGTTTGTAAAGTACTAAAATCAATACTAAGACTAGCATGCATATTTTTTAATTTCCTATACGAGTTATGGATAGTCTCAGAAATAAATATTAATTCTTCATATGAAAGTTGACATACCTCATCTTCATCCGATTTATCAAGAATACCATTAGCCATTAGACAAAAAATTGTTACCTCTTCATCTTCTTCTTCTTTTGATGATTCTGAGGCAAAGTCGGCCCAAAAAGATTTTTGTATCTTCTTTTCTATCTTTCTTATACTTGGCTTTGTCCTCGATCTTTTCCTCAGCAGGTTGGCTCTTTAAGTTGGGGCAATCAGCTCGAAGGTGACCTGGCTTCCTGCACTCAAAACAGATTATATCAAATGAAACTTTATTAAACTTCAAGCTTTTACCTTTATTCCGTCCATTCTGATGACTCCTTTATTTTCTCTTTAAAAAGTTTTTGAACTTTCGGGTCATCAATGCTATATAATCTACTTTCTCCCCTGCAGAGCTGTCACTTTCTGTCTTCTTTGCTTTTAATGCCACCGTTCGCTCCTTCTTCTTTTCACGTGCATCACTTTGTCTTTGACTCACTCCTTGCTAGTATGCAATGAGTGACCCAAGGAGATTATAAATAGAATAAATGTTAAAGTCTTTAGATTCAGTGATAGCAATTATCTTAGTATTGTAGGAACTTGGTAAGCATCTTAGAATCTTATTAACTTTCTCAGAATTATATATCTCTCTACCTAATGCATGTAGGGATCTCACAATTGGGGTAAACCTAGTGTACATGTCAGATATTATTTTGCTAGGTTTCATACGAAAAAGTTCATAATCTTGCAACAGAATGTTAAGCATAGACTATTTTACTTTACTAGTTCCATCGTACGTGATACACAGTCTATCCAAAATCTCCTTACTAGTAGCACAAGTAGAAACTCTCATATAGTCCTCAGACTTTAATGTGCAGAAAAAGCAATTTAAACACTTAGCATTCAATTGGGCTAAATCCCTATCCTCATTGCTCTATTCATTAAAAGGACTTGAGTTTTTACTCAATTCAAAGTTTTAAAAGGTGCAACATATCAATCATTGACTAACATCCTTATGTGGTAATCAATAGACTATAAAAAAGTAAACATTGTTATTTTCTAGAAATCAAATAGGATGTTATCAAAAAGAGGTGGACAGGTTATTAAATAACCCTTCGTGGTGTTACGATTATCGAAATGCGACATAATCTTTTTTTCAAGCTTTTCTAAAACACTATTTTTGAAACCCCGCTCTGATACCAATTGAAATACCTAGATCGACGTGAGGGGGGGTAAATTGTGAAAACTTAGAAGCAATAATTAAAAACCTAAGCAAGAGTTCTAATTTTTTGGTGTTTTTAAAATTTTAACATAAAAACTTTAACTACTACAAAGGCAAATAATTAAATTTAACGTGCAACAATGAAACCTTTTTTATTATTTCATAATTTTCACCAAGAAAATTTTATGAAAATAAAGTGCAAGCAAAAAGAAAAAAGCCATCACAAAAAAGCACACCAAAATTTTATAGTAGTTCGGTCAAACTATGAAAAACGTCCACTCCCTGGATTCCTCCTCTCCTATAATTTCACTACAAACTATAGCTCTCCTTTTTCCACATGGGAAAGGCAGAGAAGTTCTTAAAATTCTCACTTTCGCCAACCCGGCGTGGCGGAGTGCCAAGCGCTGTTCTCACCCTCCTGGCGACGGCAGAGTACCTTCTCATTTTTCTCCCTCATGGAGATGGCAGAGTACCTTCTATGTAATGGATGTAGAAGAGTCTCCCCCTTAGAGAGCCTCTAATAAGTTCTTCTCGGGCCATAGGAGGAGCAACATGCAGTAAGTACGGAGCAACCATGTGATCTCCCTCACACCTCTTCTCCGTCACCAAGCTCACCTTCTCCTTGATCTCTCAAACCCTAAAAACTTCTCAAGAGCTCTCTCCCAAAGATTCACTCTCCAATCACATTCTCCTCTTTATGTTTCTCAAAAATATTATTAATTTGATACATAAAGCCGGCCCCAAATTCCCTAAAATTTTCAATGTAGCTGTTACAATCGTACAGTACAATATGTATAAATAGGCTTTATCTTGGTATAAAGGTTTATGAACAGTTCAAATTTTATTGTACAGTATGATACAACATCGTACGGTACAATTCCAAACACTTCTATTTGTACATGATGAAATCCGCGATGATACAAAATCATCTTTGCACATCGAATAGTACGATCGATGTCGTACCGTACGATAAGAACAAATCAAGGGATCAGTCAAGATGATATTCGGGATGATATAAACTCATCCTCTATTCATCGTATGGTATGATATACATTGTACAGTATGATGACCCCAAAATAAGAGATCGTCCAGGACAATTTTTGGGACGATCAAAATTCATCTATGTTCATTATATAGTACGAACGTGTTCGTACAGTATGATTACCAATCAGCGATTAAGCATTGATTTATTCCAGTATCATGGGTTATTTTTAATTAAGTATTTAAAATAAATCATACAGTACGAACTGCTTCATATAATCGAACAGCTAAAAGAACTTACTCAAGTTATTTTAACGGCTAAGGTTTTGGATTTGTAGCACATTGTGCGGTACGATAGAGTTCGTACAGTACGATCTGTTCACAAAAATCATTTTACAGTATAGGATTGTACAGTATGAGATAAAATCGTACAGTACGATCAACAAAGAAAGAAAAACTATATTTTTATTTTTAAAACCCATGTGTGTGTGCATGATTGCTCAAAATTACCTGCATTTTGTGGCCAGAATCAAGAAAAGAAAAATTAAAAATAGAAAATTACAATGTTTCAAACTCACACTCCTACTCTACCCAGTCTTGAATCTTCTTGTTGTCCTAAGTAATTTTTGATCTTCCTGAATTGTTAGTACTCACAGGAAATAATAGGAATCAAATGATATTCAATGAATAAATATTTAGATGATATTATTTGTCATCATCAAAAGTTCAAACTAGGAGCATGGATCACAACATTATTAATGTTTGAGCTGGAGATTAGAACTTTTTCTTTCTATGGATGAACATAGGTTTGAGAATTGTATAATAACTATGTATGAACATACACATATGATGCATGCATATAGTGGTGTTGTGATAATTTTTTTCATGCTGGGGCATAATACTTAAAAAAATATTCAAAACTATAAAAATGTAAATCACATAACTTAACATCAAGCAACTTTCAATCATCTATTTGTTGGGATCTTTTGTTTCAACCAGAGGTCTTGTGTTCGAAGGTTGCGTAAGTGATTGGTATGTGAATTTTCCTAATTTAGTCAAATGTCCCTATATTTAAGCAAAATGGGATTGTTTGCATTTAAGATTTATTTTGTTAGGTTGTATGGACCAATTGGTTGGCGAAACTCATAAGCTTTAAATGCTTCCATTTACAGAACATAAAAAAAAAAAGAAAATTGAAGCCAAAATGAGAACTAAAAGGATCAAGTTTAAGAAAAATATTTGATGATTTGACTTTTTAAGGGTCTGACACTGAATAAAAAACATCACAACAAGTAGTATTCATTCTTTTTAAGTATAAGCTCTTTTGTGAAGAATGATGACATTTTACCTCTGATAATCAAATTTCTAACATCACAAAAATAATGTCATCATACTATTGAGATAATTGCTATTTAGTTCTTTCTTGTTTGATATTCTTGCAACTTATATGTTTTTGATGATTCCAAATACTATTACTTTGATTAATATTTATCCTAACATATTTTGGAAGAAATATTTTGCTCTTGTGTGTGCTAAATTTTTAGGGAAATCATACTTCAGACTGGTGAAGACATCAAAACAAGATTAGTTTTGAGTATTTTGTAATTAAAGTATATATTTTTCATTTTATTAAGTCTAAGAGAGTGTGATTGTAAGTGACTAACTGAGCAAACACACACCGCGGAAGTGTTTAAAATCTAAAACTTTTAAAGTTGATTGTACTGTATGATATATATTCTAACGGGATGATATGATCAGTTATTTTCCAAACGAGCAATCAAACGAACAAAAATGAAAATTTTTATAAGTCTGGATAATATTGTACGAACCTAGTTCGTACATGCCTTCCAGAGTATGAACGGACGAATCGTTGTTCTCTCAAAAATATTTTTTCTAAGTATGGATCGTACTATAAGAACCCAGTTCGTACATGCCTTCTAGAGTACAAAATTGATGGGTCCCTATTTGCTCAAAAAAAATTTCTAAGTATGGATCGTACTGTACAAACCCAGTTCATACATGCCATCTAGAGTACGAAATGGAAGAGCCATTATTTGCTAAAAAAGTATTTTTTTTCTAAGTTTGGATCTTACAGTATGATCAGGATTCGTACATGCCTTCCACAATACAAATTTGTGAGATCCCCTTTTGTCCTGATATTTCATCCCAATGAATGTGACAATTTTTTAACTGTTCGTATCGGATGAAATAATTTCATAACAGATGATGATCGTGTATGAACTAATTCAAATTGATGCAAAACAGGTTCGTACGTGGTGGTATTTTAATTATTCTTATGTACGAACTTACGACCATGTTGTACTATCATGTACACTCAAAATTGGAAATTTCAGATTTGTGGATGGTTTTTCATGTCTTTTATATAAAAGGTCCACTAAAAACTAACATGAAAATGTCTGTTCATCATGATTTTTTAAGGGAATTGAAAGAGAGATCATAAGAGAGTGTTTGAGAGAGACTTCTTGCAAGTGGGGTGTGAAGGATTCATAAGGTTACTTAAAGGTAAGGATCTCTTTATAATTTTGGTTATCACTTTTCCTCTTGTCTTTCTAGATTGCTCGTGAGAAGATTTTTGAAGAAGATCTGGTCTTCTGCTGACACTTGCAGGGTGTGAAAGGACAAAGGTTCTCTGCCTACACTTGGAGGGTGTTAAAGGGAGAAGGTTCTCTGCCTACACTTTGAGGGTGTGAAAGAATGATGATTCTCTGCCAACACTTGTAGAGTGTGAAAGGACAACTGTTCTCTGCCGCACTGGGGATTGATGAAAGAGAGGTTCTTTATAAAGGCTTCTCCTCCTTACTGTGGGGGCAAAAGGAGAGTCACTTTTGTAATAGTACAATAACTGAAGAGGGAGTCTTCAAGGAGTGGATGTAGGTCATGTTTGACCAAACCAATATAAATTTTTGTTTCATTTAAATTTCTGCATTTACTTACTACAAGTTATTTTTTCTATGGTTGAAAAGTTATTTTGAAACTATAATTAACTTGCTATGAAAATTAATGTCTTTCAATTTTTAAATCGAAGAGAATTTTTTAAAGTACCAATTCAACGCCCCCTATTGGTTAGCCTTGGGACATTAGTTTATGTTTAATAACCTAATCAAGATTCAACACATACTCCCTTAATTATAAAGAAATTAAGTACATCCTAATGTTTTTCAACATCTCATAAAAGTTTCTTTCATTTGATATTTAATTATTTCTTAAAATTTGGATATAATTGAACTTTTTTCAAGACTACATTTATTATTCCACACACTCCAATTTTATAACCAACAAGATGGAATCTATTCATTTTAACTACATCAATACATTGCAATTAACCCTATCAGCTTGGTTTATATATCACTAGCTATAACCATCAGCCCCAAAGTCAATTTGTTAGTTCCCCACATCATAGACTACATTGAACGTGAGGTGCTGCAAATTACCAATGATTACAACATCACTATCATCCACATTTGGAACAAAGGGCAAGCACGCTTGAGATATACTGAACATGAAAAGTATCCCTGTGGAATCTAAGTTTGTCATCACTTCTCCATCATAGATCAACAAAATATTTGGCAACACAACCTCTTTGTATTCGCTTAAGTTATAACATGTATAAATATTGAACAGTGGTGGGGCCATCGGGTAATTGCTCATTTCTTTTCTAAAAATGCTACGGAGGGAGGAGTATGCACTTGGGGGTAGGTGGCTAAATGTTGTGCCAGCGTCTAACATAGTTCTAGGTCTTACGAATATAGTAGATGGAAGGCCAAGCCTTTCACCCCCAATTATAATGTCAGTGAGATTGAGGAAGTAGTATGATGGCATTTCTGGTTTTGTAAGCATCGGTGTATACTCCACACCAAGGACTGAGCCACCTAGTTTGAGATATCCAATTGTATCGGGCCTTGATGGTAGACAATATGAAAATATTTTTTTATACAATTCAGGTTTTTGGTTAATAATTGAAAGAGTCTACCGGACGAGGGCTAATAACCCATCTGTGCGTCCAAAAACTATTGTGTTATTATGTCCACAGCCTAAGACAAAGTCATAAATAACATCATTGGATAAGGTCATGATGTCTTTAATGAGGGAGCCGTTAGTTTTAGAATTATCATCATATCCTACATCATAGAGGAAATTGTTGGTAGAGGAGCAACCAAATTGAGTGAGTTGGGTACAATAATTAGAGTTGCATGGGATGTTGTTGAAGGTGATGGACTGGGTTGGGTCATTAATTGGGTTTTTTTTGTTCATGATAGTGAACACAGGGGACACATTGGGTCCAAGTCAAATTGCTACTGGTGTCGATCATAAATGTGAAGAACTTGAAAGGAGTTCCTAGGCCTACGTTGACAATATAGAAATAGAGAGTAATAGCATAATCGATGGTTCCCGGAACTTTTGCAAAAAGAGAGTTGCCAATATGATTTAGGTGGGCGGTGGAATTGGATGCCTGGCGATGGATGTAGTCTACGCGGACTTGGTCCTAACAGAAGAGCACCACAAGTGACAGCTTGTCTTGGTGCATCCAGGATGAGCATAGGCTATGCAAGTGGACCAAATTGAGCTTGGAAGGGCTCGTGCCTGTCACAATTGGAACAACTAATTAATGTATGTATTGTTTTTTTTTTTCTTTTCTTTTGCATCTCATTTAAGCTTGTCATATCTATCAAATGATCTTAAACATGAAATATCTATCAAATGAGCTTAATTACTGCATTATTTCTTATTATTCTAATTATTTTATGAAAAAATAAGTCTCCAATAGAGTATTAAGAAATTATTGAAATTGCTTACAAACTTTTATTAAGCACCGAGCAGGAGTTGCTTGGCTACAGTGACTTGACGTCTATGACATGGTGTTCTCCAGCAAGCTTTTGTGCTGATACTAAAAAATTCTTTTCTATTAGAAGCAAAAAGATGAACAAATTGAGAAGAATATAATAGAAGAGTAGAGAAGAAGAGTTCCATGAGAATAGAACTTGGAAGCACTGCTTAGCATAGCTTGAAGTAGTAAGCCAAGTGGAGGTGGGGCTTTATAGCCGTTGGATTATTGTGCATAATGGGGTAATTAAGAATTTAGTTTATATTATGTCATTATTTTAAGGGAAGATTAGATGTTATAAGAAGAGGTCAATTAAATTTTTTATCCTAAAATGAAGGAAACAAATGCTTATTGGTTTGGCTTCTCCTTATATTACCAACTTGCTGATTTTTTTCTTAAGTTTTTGTTAGTGTTAAAGTTATAAACTAATTGCATTCCTATCAATTAAATTTTATTGAAAGGTGTCGGCCGTTGGATTTGGACCTAAGTTTGATCGAGTATAATCATAACAACTAATGATGAGTGTTGAAAAGTTAAAATATGCTTGCATCTTTCACATGACATAACATATTATTTTTTAAAGAAAAAAAAAGACAAAAAATCTAAAATTTTATTGAAAGGTGTCGGCCGTTGGATTTGGACCTAAGTTTGATCGAGTATAATCATAACAACTAATGATGAGTGTTGAAAAGTTAAAATATGCTTGCATCTTTCACATGACATAACATATTATTTTTTAAAGAAAAAAAAAGACAAAAAATCTAAAGTATTCTGAGTGAGAACTTAGTTTAGGGCACAAGATAATTATTATTTAATTATAGGATTATATATATAATAATTATATTTTTTTACAAAATATGGAATTTATTTTACAAAATAGAAAAATCTAACTCGCAAATATAATTTTTTTTAACTATGTTTAGAAACTGATCATGTTGATAAATCAAGTTGTATTATAGAATGGGACCTCAATTGTGTTGGTAGAGCTCATTGAGGAGGGGGGG
>NW_021319528.1:112701-126154 GCF_001605985.2 Dendrobium catenatum | reverse complement strand
CTTTATGCAGGACAAAAGAACATATTGTAGAGAACAGACGGATTATGTACTCGATCATAGTTAGTTGGACAAGTTGAAAACTTATAAAGTAGTGAATTTGAGCTAAAAAGAATAGCTAAGTCCAAATTCTTATAATAGAAAGGACAAACATAATATAATGCATTATGGAACAAATGGAGGTGGGCTAGGGCTAATTAAATTTCTAAATACTACATTTCAAGGAATTACAATTTTATCAGAGCATCGTCCAGTATAAATAATACAAAATAAACTTTTTAGATAACACAAATTACATTTTTTTGTACGATGAGTTCAAGAGTTCATTCTGATCATTCAATATGATATGAGATGATAAATTTTGTTTAATGTAGAAAATAAAGTGCAAGCAAAAAGTAAAAAGCGATAAGGAAAAAACACACCATAATTTAATAGTGGTTCGATAAAACCATGACCTACGTCGACTCCCCAGAGTCCTATGCTCCGAGAATTTCACTACAAACTATAGCTCTCCTTTTGCGCCCCTCCGCAAGGCGGAGAATCCCTTACAAGACTCACTTTCGCCAACCCGGTGTGGCGGAGTGCCAAGCGCTGTTCTCACCCTCCTGGAGACGGCAGAGTTCTTTCTCATTTTTCTCCCTCCTGGAGAAGGAAGAGTACCTTCGAGGTCACGGATGTAGAAGTCTCCCCCTTAGAGAGCCTCCCACAAGTTCTTCTCGGGCCATAGGAGGAGCAAGATAAAGCAAGTACGGAGCAACCGTGTGATCTCCCTCACACCTTTTCTCTCTCACCATGCTCACCTTCTCCTTCCTCTCTCAAACCCTAAAAACTTCTCAAGAGCTCTCTCCCAAGGATTCCCTCTATAATCATGTTTTGCTCTTTCTGTTTCTCAAAAAGATTACAAATTTGATACATAAATCAGGTTCCAAATTCCCTGAAATTTTCAAAGTAGCTGTTACAATCGTACAGTATGATTTACCATCGTACAGTACCATATGTATAAACAGGCTTCGTCCTGGTACGAAGGTTTACAAACAGTTCAAATTTTATAGTACAGTATGAGTCAACATCATACGGTATGATTCCAAACACTTCTGTTCAAATATGATGATAGCCGGGACGATACAAAATCGTCTCTGTACATTGTATAGTACGATCAATGTCATACCGTATTATTAGAACAAGTCAAGGGATCGGTCATGACAATATTCAGGATGATCCCAACTCTTGCTCTATTCATCGTATGGTATGATATACATTGTACAATATGATGAGCCAAAAACATGAGATCGTCCAAGATGGTGGTCGGGACGATAAAAAATCGTCTTTATTCATCTTATACCAATCATCAATTATGTCTCGATTTATTCCAGTAATAACGGGTTAATTTTAAGTAAGTATTTAAAATAAATCATATCATACCAACTACTTCGTACAGTATGAATGGCTGAAAAAACTTACTCAAGATATTTTAACGGCTAGGGTTTTGGATTTGTAACACATCGTACGGTACGATAAAGTTCATACAGTACGATCTATTCATGAAAATCATTTTACAGTATAGGAACGTACAGTTTGAGATAAAATTGTCCAGTACGATCAATAGAGAAAGAAAAACTATATTTTCACTTTTAAAACCCTCTCCCCCTGTGTGTGCATTATTGCTCAAACTTACCTGCAGTTTGTGGCAAGACTCAAGAAAAGAAAATAAAAAATATAAAATTAAAATGTTTCACACTCACAATTCTACTCTACCCAGTCTTGAGTCTTCCTATTGTCCTGAGTGATTTGTGATCTTCCTTAAATGTTAGTACTCACAGGCAATAATAGGAATAAAATGTTTTTCAATTAATAGATACTTAAACAATATTATTTGTCATCATCAAAATCTCAAACTAGGGGTCTTGGATCCCAACAATCTCTCCCTTTTTTATGATGTCAAATAATGTTTGTTATAATCAAGTTTGAATGACATTTTTTTTAATTGAAATATAAGAAAAAGAGGTGAAATACGAACTAGAAAAGAAATGCATTTTATTTAAACACAGAGAAATATAAGAGCAAGCTACAAACACTTGTCCACCTTTTGACAGCACCAAAAAGAGGAGCAAACAACACTTGAGAAAAAAAATACAACACAGATATACTTCAAAATAGAGGATCCTTATCACTTGGAGGTGGAGGTGGGTTTTGTTGGAAATAGTGAAGAATAGTGTCAAATCGATGATGAATCGTGGTGAAGCGTTCGACAAACCATTGCATGTCATCCTCGTGTTGCTGATGTTGCTCTTGTATGAGTGTATTAAGATGAGTCTGAAGTTGTTCAAAGCGTTCAACTAAGTCATCGTGAGGATGATCTAGTGCAGGTGCTCAGGGTGCTGCTTGTTGCTGGGGCATCTTCTCCTTCTTCTTCATCAAAGAAAGGTTATTCAAGCTCTTGTCCATGATGGAAAAGAATATTGAAAGAGGCATCTGTACAAAATATTTGAAGATTATCAGGGTCACCAGGATAGGTTTTTTTGTTTTTAGTTTGAAGGATATATCCTATAAGATGACCAAGGGCTAGATTTTTGTTTCCGCCGAGTAGTGGGGATGCAAACGAAAGTCATATGACAATGTAGTCAATATTCAGATATACCTCATCAAATTATGGTGTTGGACATGATAAGATAGGCAGCGATAGATAAAGTCGGGGTCATGTTGACCCGGTCACCAGCTTTGGGTACTATAGAGGTTCTAAGGACATGTTGAATAATTCTGGCTTTTTGATTAAGTGATTGGACGAGTGTTTGTTGTTGAGAGAAGGTGGAATTCCTATGGATACGATTAACATCACTCCAATCAAATTCGTTTGTTAGAAAGGAATGAACCTTAGGCCCTTTAGTAGATAGCCCAATGTATTGGGCAATATCAGTTTTGCTCATTTTGATATTTTGGCGACAGACAAATGAGTGGTAAGTTAGGTTGTCGACGGTGTAGATTAGATTTTCTAGAAATTCCAAAAGAAGTTCATAGTTGTATGGGAAGGCCAGGGTGAGGAGGAATTGGAAGGTGATCGAAGCAAAGAGGTTTAGTACCTTGAAATCCATAGCAGCCTGATTGAGCATTTTGAATGGAGTAATCTTGCAGGCTTTATACTTGTGATATGCCTCTTCATTTTCAGCACATAGAAAGCTAGCGCTATGATGGCTAGAGGAAGACGAGCTTCCAGCTACCAAACGACTCCTCTTTCTCGAACTAGACATCATGTAGAGGTTGAGTGAAAGGTCAGAAGAAATAGGTGTAAGTGAAGTGAGCTGCAAGTGAAGCAAATTTATAGAATTTTGTTTAACATCGTACAGTACGATCGTTTATCGTATAGTATAATCGGTAATAAATGTTCTGACGGGTCGTTTCGGGAAAAGGTATATCATACAGTACGATCAGAAGGACTTCGATCATCCTGAGGGTCGTCGGTACGACCTTTAACAAAAAGTTTTGTACTGTACGAACAAGTGTATCTTGCAGTAAAAATGCCATTTATATCATACCAGACACCTTTCCGTCATTCTCATCCATTTTGCTGAGGTGGATCGTACAGTACGAAGTGGAGGTATCGTATAGTAAGACCACCAATAATATCGTACCAATAAGAATTAATTCATCCCAATTCGTGTTGACGTGGATCGTACAATACGTAGAGGAGGTATCATACCGTACGATGATCAATAATGTCGTACCAGACGACTTTAATGAATGCTAGATGTATTATACAATATGATGTATATAGTACAATACGATAAATAGAGGTGGAATTAGGCATTTTGTGCAGATTTAGATATATCGTACAGTTTGAAAATGGATCATACAGTACGATTATAAAATGTCAAATTCGGTGGTTTTGTGTAGTGAGTTTGTGATAATCAGGAGCAGCCAAGAAATTTTTATTTTATTTTTTTGTTTTGTTTATTTTTTGTTTTTAGTTTTTTTTTTTTTTTTTTTGTATGCATTAATGTCTATGACACCTAGTCTAGTCCTCAAGGTACTAAAGGTGTCAAATGCTAGTGGTTTTGTCAATATGTCGGCCAATTGATCTCCTGTAGCTATGTGATGCAATTCTATATCTCTCTTAGCAACGGGATCTCTTATGAAATGGTGTGTAATGTGTATGTGTTTTGTTCGAGAGTGCTGAATTTAGTTCTTTGAGATGCAAATTGCACTTGTGTTGTCACACATCATTGAGATGGTTCCTGCAGGTAGGCAAAGATCAATAATTTGTTGTTTTAACCATAGTACTTGTGCAACGTAACTTCCTAATGCAATATATTCTACCTCGGCAGTGGAAAGGGCTACTGAGTTTTGCTTATTACTGGACCAAGAAATTAATGATTGTCTTATGAATTGGCAAGTACTAAAGGTGCTTTTTCTATCTATCCAACATGGTGCAAAATCAGAATTTGAGTACCCTAAGATTTCAAAGGAAGTGCCGTGCATAGGATATCAAATTCCTATGTTCGGGATGCCTAGTAGATATCTAAGGATTCTCTTGACCATGGTTAAGTGAGACTCTTTAGGATTGGCTTGAAAATGGGCACAGAGGCACACTCTAAATATTATATCCGGTCTACTGGAAGTAAGGTAAAGAAGTGATCATATCATTCCTCTATATTTTTTTTAATCTAATGATTTTCCATTAGGATCTTTGTCTAATTAAAATGTTGAGCTCATTGTAGTATTCATGGGTTTATCACTATCCATTTCATATTTTTTCAGAATATTTTTAATGTACTTGGTTTGGCTAAGAAAAGTTCCGTTATCCATTTATTTTACACTAAAGCCAAGAATGTAATTAAGTTCTCCCATCATGCTTATGTCAAACTCATTAATCGTTATTTTTGAGAATTCATCACACAAGTTTTTATCCGAAGATCCAAATAAGATGTCATCTATATATATTTGAATAATGGGAATTTCATTTTTGATCTCTTGTAAAAAGATTGTAGTATCTACACTACCCTTTTTAAATCATCTATCCTATAGAAATGAGCTTAAGTCTTTCATACCATGCTCTAGGTACTTTCTTTAATCCATAAACTACCTTTTTTTAATTTGAATACATGGTTTGAAAATTGTGAACATTCAAATCCGGGGGGTTGCTCAACATAAATATCTTCCTTAATTACCCCATTCAAAAAAGCACTCTTTACATCCAATTGATATAGTTTGAAGTTCTTGAAATAAGCAAAAGCTAAGAGCACTCTTATGGCTTCTAGTCTAGCAACAGGGGAAAAGGTTTTTTCAAAGTCTATTCTCTCAATTTAGTTCTACCCCTTAGCCACTACTCTGGATTTATTTCTTATTATTGTTCATGAATCATTCACCATATTTTTGAAGACCCATTTTTTTCCAATAATACTTTGTTCTTTTGGTCTCTTGACTAACCCCCAAACATCATTCTTGGTTAATATGTTTAGCTCTTCTAGCATTGCTAGAATCTAGAATTCATCTCCTAAGGCTTAATCTATACTTATAGTTTCTATCATAGAGATGAATGCTGAATGACTAACCTCTTTCCTAAGTCCCTGACTAGTTCTTATACCTTCTGAAGGTTCTCCAAAAATTAACTCTTTAGGATGACTAGAAGAATATCTCCATTTTCTAAGTAGATCATCTAAGGTTTTACCCTTTCTCCTAAGGTCATAGTCTCTATTCCTTGAATTGCCTCTATTTCGTCATCTTCAATTTTATATTCAGAGATCTTATCTGATTCATCAAATACTATATGGGTGGACTCTTCTACTGCTAGGGTTCTCTTATTAAAGATTCTATAGGACTTACCTATATATGAATAACCGAAGAAGACACCCTCATCAGACTTGGGATCAAATTTTTGTAAGGGAAGTTTGCCATTAATCAATATGAAGCACTTGCACCCAAAGAAATATAAGTGTGAATGATTCGGTGTCCTTCCCTTTAGGAGTTCATAAGGAGTTTTATTCTACTCAGATCTAATATTTACCCTATTTAAAACATAACATGCTGTGTTGACTACTTCTGCCCAAAAGTACCCAGGAATGGTGTACTCCACTAACATTACCCTAGCGGGTTCTACCAAAGTTCTATTATTCCTTTATTCTATAACATTTTTCTATGGAATTCTAGGGGCTGAGAAATTATGCTCTATTCCTATCTCTTAAAAGAATGATTCAAACCTTTCATTTTTAAAATCTCCACCGTGATCACTATGGATTGTTGAGATTTCACATCCTAATTTTTGTTTAATCCAAGTGGAGAATACCTTAAATTCCTCAAAATACTCATTTTTATGCAATAGGAATCTTACCCAAGTGAACCTAGTGAAGTCATCTACAATCACAAACCCATAATTCTTTGCACTTAGGCTGGCTGTGCTAATGGGTCCAAATAAGTACATGTATAGGATTTCTGAAGATCTAGAGGTGATAACATCTTTAATTGAATGAAAGGATGATTTGATTTCTTTTCCAAGTTGGCAAGCATCACAAAAATGGTCCTTAGTGAAATCTAAGTTAGGTACGTCTCTAACTAGGTTTTTCTAAGTGATGTTTCTAAGTGTTTTCAAACTAGCATGGCTTAATCTCCTATTCCATAGCCATGAGTCATTTACTATTATTTACAGCTAAAATGAATTTAAACTATCAATGCAATCAAGGTCTAACATGTAAATATTGTTCATTCGTTTTCCTTCTAAAACTAGTTTATCATTTAAACTAATCAGGAATTTGTCAGACAGAAATTTAATATCGAAACCTTTGTCACATAATTGACTAATGCTAATTAAGTTATTCTTCAAACCATTAACTAATAAAAACTTTTCAATTAAAAAATTCTTAGCATTACCAATAATACCTTAGCCTATCACTTTCATGGTAGTGTTTTCTCCCAATGTTACTTTGCCTCCAGTAGAATGAACTTCTTCATATCACCAGTCATGTGTCGCGAGCAGCCATTATCCAGGTTCAACATGCTCTAACTAGGTTTTTTGTGAGAGCATAACTACAATTTCATTCAAGGGTTAGATTTGGGAACCCAAGTTAGTTTGGATTCCTCCTTATGCTTGCATGAATGAGAGGTGTGCATGCTATGTTGTGATAGATGCAGTTTTAGTCTCCATACTAGGTGTGTCCTACGGTGAATTGTGCTTGTGCGGGCTATGCGACCTAGCATGCCATAAGATAAGCATCTAAAACCGGGAAAAGGGTTCACTAACCTATGTGGGTGATGATGCCCATTCCTAAAATTGTGTGATGCATGTTGTCTTGGGGTTTTAAATGATTCATGTTGTTGTGATGGATCACAGTTTTCTTCAAGTGCAGGTGGTTTTTTATTTTCATTTATGACCTTTAGGAAAATTTGTAAAAAATCATTTGCATATTTAAGATTGGAAATTTGAAGATCCAAATGATGTTTAGTGTTTCTTAACCACATGCAAGTTCTTCTAACCTCTTGTACTTTTTTTCTAGTTTAACATGCAATGTTTTCAAGGATTCATGTGCATTAATAAACTCAATATGCTTCTTATTTAATGCATCATACTCAACAAGAAGCAACATATAATCTCAATCTAAATTAGAATTTTCCTTAACTAAACTAACCTGCTTAGTTTGTAAAGTACTAAAATCAATATTAAGACTAGCATGCATATTTTTTAATTTCCTATACGAGTTATGGATATTCTCAGAAATAAATAGTAATTCTTCATATGAAAGTTGACATACCCATCTTCATCCGATTTATCAAGATTACCATTAGCCATTAGACAAAAATTTGTTACCCCTTCATCTTCTTCTTCTTTTGATGATTCTGAGGCAGAGTCGGCCCAAAAAGATTTTTGTGTCTTCCTTTTTATCTTTCTTATACTCGGCTTTGTCCTCGATCTTTTCCTCAGTAGGTTGGCTCTTTAAGTTGGGGCTTCCTGCACTCAAAATAGATTATATCAAATGAAACTTTATTAAACTTTGAGCTTTTACCTTTATTCCAACCATTCTAATGATGCCTTTGTTTTCTCTTTAAGAAGTTCTTGAACTTTCGGGTCATCAATGCTATATAATCTACTTCCTCCCCTGCAGAGCTGTCACTTTCTGAGTTCTTTTCTTTTAATGCCACTGTTCGCTCCTTCTTCTTTTCACATGCATCACTTTGTCTTTGACTCACTCCTTGCCAGTATAGAATTAGTGGCCCAAGGAGATTATCAATATAATAAATGTTAAGGTCTTTAGATTCACTGATAGCAATTATCTTAGTATTGTAGGAACTTAGTAAGCATCTTTGAATCTTATTAACTTTATCATAATTTTAAATCTCTCTACCTAATGCATGTAGGGATGTCACAATTGGGGTAAACCTATTGTACATGTCAGATATTATTTTGTTAGGTTTCATACGAAAGAGTTCATAATCTTGCAACAGAATGTTAAGCCTATACTATTTTACTTTACTAGTTCCATCGTACGTGATACACAGTCTATCCAAATCTCCTTACCAATAGCACTGGTAGAAACTCTCATATAGTCCTCAGACTTTAATGTACAGAAAAAGCAATTTAAACACTTAGCATTCAATTGGGCTAAATCCCTATCCTCATTGCTCCATTCATTAAAACGACTTGAGTTTTCATTCCATTCAAAGTTTTAAAAGGTGCAACATATCAATCATTGACTAACATCCACATGCGGTAATCAATAGACTATAAAAAAGTATACATTCTTATTTTCTAGAAATCAAACAGGATGATATCAAAAAGAGGTGGACAGGTTATTAAATAACCCTTCGTGGTGTTACGATTACCGAAATGCGACATAATCTTTTTTTCAAGCTTTTCAAAAACACTATTTTTGAAACCCCGCTCTGATACCAATTGAAATACCTAGATCAACGAGAGGGGGGGGGGGTAAATTGTGAAAACTTAGAAGCAATAATTAAAAACCTAAGCAAGAGTTCTAATTTTTTGTTGTTTTTAAAATTTTAACATAAAACTTTAACTACTACAAAGGCAAATAATTAAATTCAACGTACAACAATGAAACCTTTTTTATTCTTTCACAATTTTCTCCAAGCAAATATTATGAAAATAAAGTTAAGGAAAAAAGAAAAAAGCCATCACAAAAAAGCAAACCAAAATTTTATAGTGGTTCGGTCAAACTATGAACAACGTCCACTCCCCAGAGTTCTCCTCTCCTGGAATTTCACTACAAACAATAGCTCTCCTTTTTCCACCATGGGAAAGGCAGAGAAGTTCTTAAAAGTCTCACTTTTGCCAACCCGGCGTGGCGGAGTGCCAAGCACTGTTCTCACCCTCCTGGCGACGGTAGAGTACCTTCTCATTTTTCTCCCTCATGGAGATGGTAGAGTACATTCGATGTCATAGATGTAGAAGAGTCTCCCCCTTAGAGAGCCTCTAACAAGTTCTTCTCGGGCCACAGGAGGAGCAACATGCAGCAAGTACGGAGTAACCATGTGATCTCCCTCACACCTCTTCTCCCTCACCAAGCTCACCTTCTCCTTCCTCTCTCAAACCCTAAAAACTCCTCAAGAGCTCTCTCCCAAAGATTCACTCTCTAATCACATTCTCCTCTTTATGTATCTCAAAAAGATTATTAATTTGATACATAAAGCAGGCCCCAAATTCCCCTGAAATTTTCAAAGTAACCGTTACAATCGTACAGTACAATTTACCATCGTACAGTACGATATGTAGAAACAGGCTTAATCTTGGTACAAAGGTTTATGAACAGTTCAAATTTTATTGTACAGTATGATACAACATCGTGCGGTACGATTCCAAACACTTTTGTTTGTACATGATGAAAGCCGCGATGATACAAAATCATCTTTGCACATCGAATAGTACGATCGATGTCGTGCCGTATGATAAGAACAAATCAAGGGATCAGTCAAGATGATATTCGGGATGATCCAAACTCGTCCTCTGTTCATCATATGGTATGATATACATTGTACAGTATGATGAACCCAAAATAAGAGATCGTCTAGGAAAACTTCCGGGGCGATCAAAATTCATCTATGTTCATTATATAGTACGAACGTGTTCGTACAGTATGATTACCATCAGCGATTAAGCCTTGATTTATTCCAGTATCATGGGTTAATTTTAAGTAAGTATTTAAAATAAATAATACAGTACGAATTGCTTCGTACAATCGAACAGCTAAAAGAACTTACTCAAGTTATTTTAACGGCTAAGGTTTTAGATTTATAGCATATTGTGCGGTACGATAGAGTTCGTACAGTATGATCTATTCACAAAAATCTTTTTACAGTATAGGATTGTACAATATGAGATAAAATCGTACAGTAAGATCAATAAAGAAATAAAAACTATATTTTTATTTTTAAAACCCTCTCACCATGTGTGTGTGCATGATTGTTCAAAATTACCTGCACTTTGTGGCCAGAATCAAGAAAAGAAAAATAAAAAATAGAAAATTACAATGTTTCAAACTCACACTCCTACTCTACCCAGTCTTGAACCTTCTTGTTGTCCTAAGTAATTTGTGATCTTCCTGAGTTGTTAGTACTCACAGGCAATAACAGGAATCAAATGATATTCAATGAATAAATATTTAGATCATATTATTTGTCATCATCAAAAGATCAAACTAGGAGTCATGGATTACAACATTACTGATGTTTGAGCTGGAGATTAGAACTTTTTCTCTTTATGGATGAACATAGGTTTGAGAATTGTATAATAAATATGTATGAACATACACATATGATGCATGCATATAGTGGTGTTGTGATAATTTTTTTCATGCGGGGGCATAATACTTAAAAAATATTCAAAAATATAAAAATGTAAATCACATAACTTATCATCACGCAACTCAAACATCTATTTGTTTTGATCTTTTGTTTCAACCAGAGGACTTGTGTTTGAAGGTTGCGTAAGTGATTGGTATGTGAGTTTTCCTAATTTAGTCAAATGTCCCTATATTTAAGCAAAATGGGATTGGTTCCATCTAAGCTTTATTGTGTTAGGTTGTATGGCCCAATTGGTTGGCAAAACTCACAAGCCTTAAATGCTTCAGTTTACAGAACATAAAAAAAAAATTTAAGCAAAAATGTGAACTAAAAGGATCAAGTTTAAGAAAAATATTTGATGATTTGACTTTTTAAGGGTCTGACACTGAAGTAGTATTCATTCTTTTCAAGTATAAGCTCTTTTGTGAAGAATGATGACATTTTACCTCTGATAATCAAAATTCTAACCTCACAAAAATAATGTCATCATACTATTGAGATAATTGCTATTTAGTTCTTTCATGTTTGATATTCTAGCAACTTTATGTTTTTGATGATTCCAAATATTTTTACTTTGATTAATATTTCTCCTAACTTTTTTTGGAAGAAATACTTTGCTCTTGTGAGTGCTAAATTTTTACGGAAATCATACTTCAGATTGGTGAAGACTTCAAAACAAGATTAGTTTAGAGTATTTTGTAATCAAAGTATATAATTTTCATTTTATTAAGTCTAAGAGAGTGTGATTGTAAGTGGCTAACTGAGCAAACACACACCGGTGAAGAGTTTAAAATCTAAACTTTTTAAAATTGATTGTACTGTATTATATATATTCTTACGGGAATATATGATCACTTATTTTCCAAACGAGAAATCAAACAAATAAAAATGAAAATTTTACTAAGTATGGATAATATTGTACGAACCCAGTTCATACATGCCTTCCAGAGTATGAATGGATGAATCGTTGTTATCTCAAAAATATTTTTTCTAAGTATGGATCGTACTATAAGAACCCCGTTCGTACATGCCTTCAGAAGTACAAAATTGATGGGTCCCTATTTGCTCAAAAAAAAATTTCTATGTATGGATCGTACTGTACCAACCCAATTCATACATGCCTTCTAGAGTAAGAAATGGAAGAGCCATTATTTGCAAAAAAAGTATTTTTTCTAAGTTTGGATCTTCCAGTATGATCAGGATTTGTACATGCCTTCCACAATACAAAATTTTGAGGTCCCCTTTCGTCCCGATATTTCATTCCAACGAACGTGACAATTTTCTAACTGTTCGTATTGGATGAATTAATTTCATAACAGATGATGATCGTGTATGAACTTATTTGAATTGATGCAAAATAGGTTTGTACGTGGTGGTATTTGAATTATTCTTATGTACGAACTTACAACCATACTGTACGATCATGTACACTCAAAATTGGAAATTTCAGATTTGTGGATGGTTTTGCATGTCTTTTATATAAAAGGTCCACTAAAATCTGACATGAAAATTTCTGTTCATCATGATTTTTTAAGGGAAATATAAAGAGAGAGCATAAGAGAGTGTTTGAGAGAGACTTCTTGCAAGTGGGGTGTGAAGGATTCATAAGGTTACTTAAAGGTAAGGATCTCTTTATAATTTTGGTTATCACTCTTCCTCTTGTCTTTCTAGATTGCTCGTGAGAAGTTTTTTGAAGAAGATCTGGTTTTCTGCTGACACTTGCAGGGTGTGAAAGGACAAAGGTTCTCTACCTACACTTGGAGGGTGTGAAAGGGAGAAGGTTCTCTGCCTACACTTGGAGGGTGTGAAAGAACGACGGTTCTCTGCCAACACTTGTAGACTATGAAAGGACAGCTGTTCTCTGCCGCACTAGAGATTGGTGAAAGAGAGGTTTTTATAAAGGCTTCTCCTCCTTGCTGTGGGGGAAAAAGGAGAGTCACTTCTGTAATAGTGGAATACCTGAAGAGGGAGTCTTGAAGGAGTGGATGTAGGTCATGTTTGACCAAACCAATATAAATTTATGTTTCATTTAAATTTCCGCATTTACTTACTGCAAGTTATTTTTTCTATGGTTGAAAAGTTATTTTGAAACTATAATTAACTTGCTATGAAAATCAATGGCTTTCAATTTTTAAATCGAAGATAAATTTTTTTAAAGTATCAATTCAACTCCCCCTCTTGGTTAGCCTTGGGACATTAGTTTATGTTTAACAACCTAATCAAGATTCAACACATACTCCCTTAATTATAAAGAAATTAAGTACATCCTAATGTTTTTCAACAACTCATAAAAGTTTCTTTCATTTGATATTTAATTTTTTCTTAAAATTTTAATACAATTGAACTTTTTTCAAAACTACATTTATTATCCCACACACTCCAATTTTATAACCAACAAGATGGAACCTATTCATTTTAACTACATCAATACATTGCATTTAACCCTTTCAGCTTGGTTTATATATCACTAGCTACAACCATCAGCCCCAAAGCCAATTTGTGAGTTCCCCACATCATAGACTACATTGAACGTGAGGTGCTGCAAATTACCAATGATTACAACATCACTATCATCCACATTTGGAACAAAGGGCAAGCACGCTTGAGATAAACTGAATATGAAAAGTATCCCTGTGGAATCTAAGTTTGTCATCACTTCTTTAATGGGGAGTAG
>NW_021319528.1:75951-108629 GCF_001605985.2 Dendrobium catenatum | reverse complement strand
AGCTCAATTCATAAAGTTTAAAGATGGGGGTCATCCTATACTATTAATTTAAGAA
Organism: Dendrobium catenatum; assembly: GCF_001605985.2. NCBI lineage: Eukaryota > Viridiplantae > Streptophyta > Magnoliopsida > Asparagales > Orchidaceae > Dendrobium > Dendrobium catenatum. The sequence continues at coordinate 108,574 of NW_021319528.1, read as the reverse complement.
CTACGACATTTTATCTTGGACGATAAGTAGTGATAAAGTATCATGACTCGCAAGAACAAATTGTATAGTACAATCATCACCAATTGTCTTATACGATCTAATTTAACAAATTAACCATAATTACTCCCCTATTCAAAGGATCAATTTAAGCATGACTATCATATATCATCAATACGATACATATGATAAGGTATGATTAGACACAAATTTTGTATAAAATATTACTTAATCTATGATTGACGGCTATTTTCATGATTTTAATGGATCATATTTTACTATAGGGCTCATATAATATTATAAGTTTAATCAATTTTTATTATCACAGGTGCCCTATTTAAGTATTTTTTGGTTAACTAATCATCTGGTATGTTATAAATCATATTGTACCATTAGTTCAAAATACTCAACTTTTTCCTAACTCACTAACTCACCCCCTTGAGTGTGCATGTGTCTGTTTAAGGTTCTTCAGCTGTAGGATCCACCAAAATATATAATTGACTTAAGAAAGATAAAAGGTATACAAAGACTAAAAATACAAGCTTTAATCCTAATCTACTGAATCTTAAGCTGATCGAGGTTGTAAGTGAACAGTGGACCTAAAATCTTAGTGAGAATGGTAAAAAACATATATGTAATAAATTCCATTAGCATAGTTAGAAATCCAATAATGTTTGTTATCATCAAAATCATATGACTTGGGTCCAAATTTGCAATAGAAAAAAAAAAATCATTTAAGCTTCATTTGTTGTAAATTAATTACACTCAATCAAAATATCACTAGTTTATATACGAAGAAAAAAATAATAATTATAAAACATGTAACCAATTTTTCCATATGTTATTAAAAAAAATTTATAGCATGTTACGAATTTCATAATAATTTATTATCCTTTTGGCTTTTATAGTATATATAAGCCTTGTATAGACTAAATATGAGTTAATTAGGTTTTGGAGTTTTAGATTCCTTATATATTAGGTAGTTACAGTAAGGATAGAATGAATGGCTTCTTTAGAAAGTGTAATGCAGTACGTGGAATTTGTCCTTTTATTCATCTTCATGATAGAAGTTATCCTTTGATGACATTATTCTCGAATCATTTTTTAAATTTGTAAAAATAAAAATATTATGCAAGCAACCTCAAATAGAAGTTACAAGAAATAGTGATTATTATGAGATGCTATATAAACTTTTATAATGATCACCAATATTTATTTTATTATTTCTTTTTTTTTTTTTACCCATGGAAGATCAAATAATGAGATGAATTTGGTTAGAAAAAGCTAAAATTATCCTTTAAGAGGGAGAAAATTTGATTAGCAAAGTCAGGCTTTTCCAGTCTCTTGAACAGTATGCCTTCCAACCTTACTTCTGTTTAGAGAGTTGTTATTTGCATGTTTTATATTCTTGCAACTTGTATAGTTTTGATGATTCCAAATATTATTGTTTTATGTGTAGTTATCTCCTAATACTTTTTGTAAAATTTGTATTTGCTCTTGTGTGTACTAACATTTCAGGTGACTTAAACTCCCGACCATGAAGACTTCAAATCAAATCTGGCAAAAGATTATTTGCAATTTTGAAGATTATAAATGTTATTTGAATTGAGAGGGAGTGATTGTAATTGACTGAATAAAAACACACATAAACACTTAAGGATATCATAAATTTTTTATACTGGTCGTATGGGACGATAAGATAGTTATCTCCTAGAAAGAGCACATGGAACAAACAGAAATTGCGAAGAAATTTTTCTAACTCCTGATCGTCCAAGATGAAATCATCTTCGTGCCGGGACGACTTGGGCTCTGTAAAAATTTCATCCAGATGAAATCATTTTCTTCCCAGGACGACTTGGGATCTGTAAAAATTTTGTGCAGACAAAATCAGTTTCAACCCAGGATGACTTGGGCTCTATAAAAATTTTGTCCAGACAAACTAATTTTGTCCCAGGACGATGGAACCTACTTTTGATAGTTTTTCTGTTTACGTTCTGCAGTTTTTGGGAACCGACCTTGTAAGAACTGTTCGTACTGGACGAACTTGGTACGTACGGGATGATCAATGTGTACGAAGTCATTTCATACACATATACATAGAGATCATTTCTTAGGCTGCTAAGTAAAATTGTCCGGGATGATCTACGATCGTACGGGACGATCATGTGCATGACAACTTGAAATTAGCTATTTTTAGACAGTTTTTCTTGTCTCTTCCATAAATAGGCCTTACTAAATTGTCACTTAATCTTTTTGCTTACTGATCTTCGTGCCTATTGAGAAGAGAGTCATGGAGAGAGTGTGAGAGAGCATATGAAGGAGATTTCTTGTCATTAGACCGTGAAGGTTTCACTTGCTACATAAATGTAAGAGTTTCTACTTTTTAAGTTTGAGATTAACTCACTAATTAAATTTTTGTTTCCTTTAAACTTAAAAAGAGGGATAATTTTTTTAAATACCAATTCACCCCCCCATCTTGGTTAGCCGTGAGACATTTAATTAGGCTTAACATCCTAATTCTTATTGAACGAGTTTCAAAAAGTGATATCAAAGCTTTGTTTCAAAATCATAAGTTTTTACTACTTTTTGATTAACTTAGATGGCTACATTTGGAAACCGAAATACACCTGAGGGTTATTCTATAACTAGACCTCCACTGTTCGATTATATTCCTTTTGATTTTTGGAAAATACGCATGTCTACATTTTTACAGTCACTTGATTACCGTATGTAGATTTTAGTTCAAGAAGGATATTCAAAACCAACTAGAATAGTTGACGGAGTTAGAATTTAAACACCTTTTACTAACTGGACAGTAGAAGAACATGACTTAGCATAACTAAATGCTAAATGCTTGAATAATTTCTTTTATGCTTTAAAATCAGAAGACTACATGCGGGTTTTTACTTGTAAAAGTGGTAAGGACATATGGGATAGACTTTGTATAACATATGAGGGGACTAATGAGGTTAAGAAATCTAGACTTAATATCTTGTTGCATGATTATAAACTATTTTGCATGAAATCAAATTAATCTATTTCTTAAATGTACACAAGATTCACACAAGTAATCACCTCTTTACATGCATTGGGAAGGGAGTTAACAAATGCTAAAATGTTTAATAAGATTTTACATTGCTTGCCTATATCTTATGATGCTAAAATTACTCCAATTACAGAGTCTAAAGATTTAAACATATATTCCATTGACAATCTTCTTGGTTCACTTATTGCATACAAGCAAGGAGTTAGCCAAAGAAAGGTTAATGTAGGTGAACCTCAAAGGGAGAAGAACATAGCACTGAATGTGGAAGAGTCTGATAGTGAACACTCATAACCTGAGGATGAAGATGACATCATTTTAATGACTAGACAATTCAGAATATTTTTGAAAAGGAAGCAAAAGATACGCCAATAATGGAATATATGTAAGTTCAATAGAAATAAAAAATTTTCTAATGAAGTTATTTGCTATGAATCAAGGAAACCTGGACATATAAAGATAGAGTGCCCATTACTCAAAGCCAATCATAGCAAGGAGAAGGTAGAGAAGAAGCCATTTGTTAAGAAGGGCAAGAAGAAGATTCAACGAGCTTTTTTGGCGGACTCAGCTTCAGATTTGTCAGAGACAGAAAAGGATCAGGAAGTCACTAATCTATGCTTAATGGCCAACATACTTGATCAATCAGATCAAGAAGATGTATGTGACATAACATATGATAAACTTTTTGAAGTTTTTGAACACGTGCATGAAGCATATAGGAAGATAAAGAAATTACATGCTAGTCTTAGTTTGGAATTTGAAGAACTTAAAAAGAAATATGAAATTCTTAGGAATGATCATTCTTTAATTGATAGAAACCGTATAAAGTTACTTGATGAGTTTGATGACTTGAATATGAACCTTGAATGTTATAAATCATCCTTTGGAAAACATGAAAAAGATTTTAAAAATTTTAAGGATGAATCGGAGAGCAAAGTTTATAGATCAAATTATATAAATCTAATTTTGAAAGATATGAATTCATTTTACATTATGAAGATAAAAGATCTCGAGGATAATAGGATACCTCCAAAACTTGAAGATTTCACTAATCCTATTTTGTATCCTAAATTTATGCAATCCCTAAAAAATCAAATGAATAGTATAAGACTTAGGAAACCTTTTCCTAATGTTAAATGCAATATTTATGAATTGATTGGACACATTGGTCACACATGTACTTAAGATTCATACCCCTAGACATATCATACATGCATCTTTTTATAAATTGCCAAAAGGAGAACCCAAACTTGTTTGGGTTCCCAGGTCTAACATTTAATATTTTTGTAGGGTGGCTCTCACACAAGGCGTCGTGAGAGCATATGGTACATGGATAGCGGATGTTCAAAGCATATGACTTGAGATTCTACACAATTCATTTCGGTAGAAGCCATGAGTGGAGGTAAGGTTACACTTGGAGATAACACCACAAGGAAGGTGATTGGGTCAGGTATAATTGGTAATATTAATAACTTTTTTATTGAAAATGTGCTATTGGTAGAAGGCTTAAAGCATAACTTGTTAAGTATAAGTCAGCTATGTGATAAAGGGTATAGTGTTATATTTTTCCTACTAGTTGTATATTAAGCCGTAATAGTAAAGATATTTTAAATGGAAAAAGGATAAATAATGTTTATATACTAGATTTCATACTCCTACTTGTTTATATAATGCTTTCATACTCCTACTTGTTTATATAATGCTTTCATACTCCTACTTGTTTTTGTTTGAAAACTATATCTGATGAGTCATGGCTTTGGCATAGTAGACTTTGTCACTCTAGTATGAAAAATCTTAGGAGAATTACCCAAAAGGACTTAGTGAGAGGTATACCAAAACTAGATTTTACTAAAGACCACCTTTGTGATGCATGTCTATTAGGTAAACAAGTGAAGTTCTCTTTTCAAACCAATAAAGATCATAGAACTAATAAACCATTGGAGATTTTGTATATGGATCTTTTTGGACCAGTAGGAACTGTAAGTCTAGGAGGGAAGGTATACGATCTGTGATTGTGGATGATTACACTAGATTCACATAGGTTAGATTTCTATTTCATAAAAAGTAAATCATTTGAAAAATTTAAAAACTTTGCAACTTAAATTCAAAGAAAACTTGGGTGTGAAATCATAAATATACAAAGTGATCATGGTGGAGAATTTAAAAATGAACGATTTGAGGATTTTTGCAAAGAAAATGGAATTGATCACAACTTTTATGCACCTAGGACCCCTCAGCAGAATGGGGTAGTCGAAAGAAAAAATAGAACATTCATAAAAACCGCCCGAGCAATGTTGGTAGAATACTCACTTCTAAAATATTTTTGGGCTGAGGCAGTTAGTACTGCATGTTATGTTCTGAATAGGGTGAATGTAATATCAAATTTGAATAAGACACCCTATGAGTTACTTAAGGGTAGAACACCTAATTTGAGTCATTTGAAAGTTTTTGGTTGTAAGGTGTTCATTCATAATAATGAAAAATCTACCTTAGGAAAATTTAATCCAAAATCAGATGAAGGAATTTTTGTTAGATACTCAAGTGTAGAAAAATCTTTTAGAGTGTTTAATAAAAGAACTTTGAGAATTGAGGAGACAACACATGTTTTTTTTTTATGAAATTTTAAATTTGGAAGAGCTAAAAGGTGTAAAAGATGAGATTGAGGATAACTCCCAAAAGATTGATAAGATAAATTTGAAAGAAGGATTGGAAGAAAATTTGGAGATAGAAAACTCTTTTCCTAGAGATTTGAGATTTTCTAAAAACCACCCAAAAGAATTGATAATTGGTGAACCTAGTGAGGGTGTAAGGACTAGGTATGGATTAAACAAAGAAGTCAATCATTCAGTCTTCATTTCAACATTTGAACCCACTAAAATTGATCAAGCACTTTCGAATGAATTTTGGATTTTGGTCAAGGATGAAGAGTTGAATCAATTTGTAAGAAATAAAATTTGGGAATTAACTTCAAGGCCTAAAGATCAAAGTGTAGTTGGAACTAAGAGGGTATTCAAAAATAAAATGAATGACTCAGGAGTAGTCATTAGGAATAAGGCTAGATTAGTTGCTATGGGGTATAATCAGATTAAAGGAATAAATTTTGAAGAAACTTTTGCCCCTGTAGTTAGACTTGAAGCAATTAGAGTTTTTTTAGCCTTTGCCTATTTTAGAGGATCTAAATTGTTTCAAATGGATGTGAAAATGGCCTTTTTAAATGGGGTAATTCAAGAAGATATTTTTTTAGAACAATCACCTGGATTTAAAAATTCTAAATACCCAAATCATGTTTTTAAGTTGAATAAGGCATTATATGGATTAAAATAGGCACCTAGGGCGTGGTATGAGAGGTTGAGCACCTTCTTACTTGAAAGATCATTTGAAAAAGGAAGTGTGGATACAACACTCTTTTTGAAGGAATTTGGAAAGGATATACTCATTTTATAAATTTATGTGAATGACATAATTTTTAGATCGTCAAATAAAAGTATTTATGATGAATTTTCTAAAATAATGAGTAGTGAATTTGAGATGAGTCTAATGGGAGATTTAAGTTACTTTCTAGGCTTTAGCATTAAGCAAATAGAGGAGGGTACATTTATTAGTCAGTATAAATATCTTAAGGACATCCTCAAATAGTATGAAATGGATAGTGCTAAACCAGTTAGTACACCAATGAGTTCATCAGTTTAGTTAGATAAGAACCCTAAGGGAAAATCTGTTGATCAAAAGAAATTTAGAGGGAAAATTGGATCTTTACTTTACTTGACTACTATACGACCCTATATCATGTTTAGCGTTTACTTGTGTGCTAGATTTCAATCAGATCCAAAAGACTCACATTTGACAGCAGTGAAAAGGATTTTAAGATATATGTTAGGAACTTAGAACTTAGGAATTTGATATCTTAAGTTTAGCACTTCTTTTGAAATAATTGGTTATTCAGATTCTTACTTTTTAGTTTATAGGGTGGATAGAAAAAGCACTTCTGGAACATGTAAATTTATTAGTTCTTTAGTATCTTGGTCCAGTAGAAAATAAAATTCAGTAGCCCTATCTACTGCAGAAGCTGAATACATTGCCTTAGGAAGTTGTGTGGCACACGTACTTTGGTTGAAATAATAGTTGATTGATTTAGGATTAACTATAGGCACTATTCCAATTTATTGTGATAATATCAGTGCTATATGCATTTCTAAAAATCCTATTCAACATTCAAGAACCAAACATATAGACTTAAGGCATCATTTCATAAGGGATCATGTTTCCAAAGGAGAAAATGAACTCACATATATTTTTACTGAAAATCAAGTTGCAGACAATTTTATAAAACCTTGAGCCTTTGATACTTTCAGTGCATTAAGAATAAGGCTTGGTGTGATTGATTTGAATGCTTAGAAAAAAATGTCTTTCGCAACATTGATGTTTGTTTTCGTAGTTTATGTTTTTGTGATTTTTTTTTTTGAGTTTTTTTGAGTTGTTTTTATTTAGAGTCTATACATTTTTATTGATCATTGTGTTTTTGTGTGTTTTATGTGTTTGTTTTGATTAAAATATAAAAAATAAACAATTTTGAGTGTTGATCGTCCGGGATGAAATTATTTCATATGGGACGATATGTGTAAGTACATGAAACTGTCAGATTTTGGAACTGATGCGTGCAATTTTTCAGTTTAAATGTCACTTCATCTGTACAATCTTATGATCGTCTGGGATAAAACTTTTTTAAAAAATAGGGCACCAAATGGTAAAAACGGTTGAATGGATAAGTAGGTTTTTTAAAAGTCACTTTTTTCTGTACGAACCTTCAGTTCGTCTGGACGAACATATGTTGGTTCAAAATAAGGGATGATTTTAACTACCATTAAAACGATCATAAGTTCCGATCGTCCGGGACGAACACGTGTTCTTCTGTACGATTGGTCTAGTCAAAAGTTTGTACGAAAGGACGCTTCGTAAGTTATGTTGATTTTCATTTTGGACGAACTCGATCGTCTATACGAAAAATGTTTTGTACCGGATGAATGACATTTCATCCGGGACGAAAATTTTTTCGTCTGGTACGAACATATTGTTTTCTATAAAAAGAGGGCTTTCTAACTTAACAATCACACTTCTAAACATCAATTTCAATCCCTTTCATCGTTTAAATCTTTCAATGGCAAGTTCTAGCAAGCGACAAAAGGTCTTAACAAAGAAACCCAATAGGAATACCTCCGAGAACTTCTTATCAAAAGCAAATAAGGATTCCTCTCCGAGGTTTGCATCTACAAAAATAACCCCATCTAGAATTATTATTCAAGATGAGATTACCTTTAAGGTAATGCACTTGTTCGCTTCCATATAATTTGGCTTTATTCTTACACTCATCCACCTCTACAACAAAGAGACTTTCCATTACTTTTTAGCAAACATGTCTTTTAATTATGATCACTCTATTGTCCGTTATTTTGTTTTCAAACAAAAAGTAGAAATCACTAAGCAAGACTTAGGTGCTTTTCTAAATTTAAGAACTAAGGGATATAAAGCCCATACCTTAATCACCAACGATACCTTTAAATGGTTTGAAATAAATAGGGTGATTAGAGGAAATTGTATAGATGAATATGTTGCTAGAGTTTTCGGTCTTCTTCAAAATGCTCGAATCATTCAACACATTCTTCGAACTTCAATCATTTCAAAAGCTGGTGATAGAGTAAACATTACTCCTCTTCTTTCTATAGTGACCTTCCTAATCATGAAAAATGAGCCTATTGATGAAGCCCAACTTATCTTAGACTACCTTTATGGGCTTTCTGAAACTGGCCATGCACAACAGAAAAGAAAGAGGAATATTGCTTTAGGACACTAGTCACCTATGTCTTGGAGAAGAAATATAACTTAGTGCATCCAGATCAAGAGTATGAAGAACCGCTCTACTACAATGATGCATCTTTAAGAGAAATCTTCAAGGAGGAAAAAAGAAAATCACATGTTGCTAGTGATTCAGAGGAAGAACAAGGAGCACTTGCACCTGCACCTGCACCTGCTAATGAACCAAATTATCAGAATTTGGTTGAGATATTTGATCGTCTAGAGACTCATTTTAATCAACGCTTTGATCATATTGAGGCTCAATTTCAGCAGCAGCAGAGTGACATTAGTAACATAATAGAACAGATGAACGAAATTAACACCAATGTGATGTTATTAAGTTCATATTATAACTTCTTTGGTGGTCCTCCTCCTCCTCCTTCAGATTAGGGTACCTAGTGTTTTGTTGTAATTATTTCATGTCTTTCTTTAGTTTGCTTATGTTGTTTGTATTTTCTATCTAAATGTTTAGTATTGATATTAAGTTTGCTTTGTCTTGTATCTTGTGTTTTATCTGGTGTTTTATATGTGTGTGTCAGTGTATTTTTTGTATTGTGTAAAAAATTTTGAAAAACAAATATTTTTTCTTCCAATTGACTCATTATTTTTCATTTGTTCATCAATTCAGGGGGAGTTTAGGAGATTCTTAGGATTTAAAATCTTACAAACAATAATTGTTTTGTCATCATCAAAAAGGGGGAGATTGTTAAGAGAGTTTTTATTTGCATGTTTTACATTCTTGCAACTTGTATAGTTTTGATGATTCCAAATATTATTGTTTTATGTGTAGTTATCTCCTAACACTTTTAGAAAAATTTGTATTTGCTCTTGTGTGTACTAACATTTCAGGTGAATCAAACTCCCAACCACGAAGACTTCAAATCAAATTCAGCAAAAGATTATTTATAATTTTAAAGCTTATTAATATTATTTGAATTGAGAGGGAGTGATTGTAATTGAGTGAATAAAAACACACAAACACACTTAAGGAGATCTTAAATTTTTTATACTGATCGTACGAGACGATTTTTGTTCGTACGGGACGATCAGACAGTTATCTTCTAGAAAAAGCACATGGAACGAACAGAAACTGCGAAGAAATTTTTCTAACTCCTGATCATCCAAGTGAAATCATCTTCATCCCGGGACGACTTGGGCTCTCTAAAAATTTTGTCCAGACGAAATCATTTTCGTCCTAGGACGACTTGGGCTCTGTAAAAATTTTGTCCAGATGAAATCATTTCTGTCCCAGGACGACTTGGGCTCCATAAAATTTTTGTCCAAACGATCCAGTTTCATCTTAGGATGATGGAACCTACTTTTGACAATTATTATGTTTACGTTTTCAAATTTTTGGGAACCGACCTTGTAATAACTGTTCGTACCGGATGATCTTGGTTCGTTCAGGACAATCAATGTGTACGAAGTGATTTCATACACATATACATAGAGATCATTTCCTAGGCTATTAAGTAAAATTGTCCGGGACGATCTACAATCGTACGAGACGATCATGTGCATGACAACTTGAAATTTTTTTTAGACTACTTTTCTTGTCTGTTCCATAAATAGGCCTTAAAAAACTATCACCTAATATTTTTGCTTACTGATCTTCGTGCCTATTGAGAAGAGAGTCTAGGAGACTGTGTGAGAGAGCATTTGAAGGAGATTTCATGTCATTGCAGCGTGAAGGTTTCACTTGGTACTCAAAGGTAAGAATTTCTACTTTTTAAGTTTGAGATTACTTCACTCTTCTCTCTTTTCTTTTAGATTGGACTTGTGAATAAGATCTTCATGAAGATCCGGTTCTCTACCGACACTTGGGATAGTGTGAAAGGACGAAGGTACTCTACCGACACTTAGGATAGTGTTAAAGGACAACAGTACTCTGCCGACACTTGGGATAGTGTGAAAAGAAGAAGGTACTCTACCGACACTTGTGATAGTGTGAATGGACGAAGGTACTCTTCCAACACTTGGGATAGTGTGAAAGGATGAACGGTTCTCTACCAACATCGAGGGAGTGTGAAAGGATGACGGTTCTCTATCGCACCGGGTAGTGGTGAAAAGAGTTTGTAAAGGCTTCTCCGCCTTGCTGAGGGTGCAAAAGGAGAGTCACTAGTGGTATTAGTGCAATACTGGAGAGGGTGCCTCTGGGGAGTGGATGTAGGTCTGGTTTTGATCGAACCACTATAAATTTTGGTGTCTTTTATTTTTTGCTACATTTATTATTTTTGTGCTTAAACATTGTGGTTGAAAAATGTTTTCTAGAAAAACTCACTTATTAAATTTTTTTTCCTTTAAACTAAAAAAGAGGGATAAAGTTTTTTAAATTCCAATTTACCCCCCCCCCCCTCTAGGTTAGCCGTGGGACATTTAATTATGCTTATCATCCTAATTCTTATTGAACGAGATTCAACAACTTCAACATAACCAAATGAAGCCACACCCTACAACATTTAATTCATCATCCTCACCAAACAAAATATAAAGCTTCCAAAACTACTAACAAGTTCTAGTTTAGATTGTGGAGGTCTTGATATCCCAACTAAGCTAACTTGTGATTCAAAAGTAAAATTAAAATTCAGCACTGAATTACTCGAGATTTACTTTAGATAGCTCGGCTATATGTAAGAGTTATAAAAATAGTTATAGAACTATCACGAAGAAGGATATATATATATATATATATATATTTATTATTATTATTATTATTATTATTATTATTTGTAGTCTTTTACCCATATATGTATTATTTACCATATTTTGTTAACAAGAAACTACATAAATTTAATTTTTGGGATAGTTTTAGATTCAAATTTCTATGCTTGAAATTATGATCTTTTTATATTTGATGAACTTTGATGATCATCTCAATAATTAAAAATAAATAAATTTATTTATAAATAATTAAAATTTATGGGAATACTTTTTACATAACAGTGCCTCATGATTTTCTTACGAAGAATAATTATAAAATTTGTAAACAATTAAATAAATTTAAACTTCTAGATTATTAAGAAAGGGATATTTATAAAAAATTTATATATGTTTAATGGTTCCACAAGAATTTTTATATCTTAAAGGTTTTTATTATTTTTTCCTTACCTTTCATGATTATTTTAGATTTAATATAAAAATATGTGTTAGGGCTCTCCCAAACCCCTCTTTATGTTTTAGGGTGAACTGAGAAAACTTCTTTATTATTTTAAATTTAATCACACTTGTTTGTATGTCTTGGAGATAATCTAATAGAGGTGGGGTATACATGGCGCTTCTCATTATTATACTCACCACTACTTAATGCAAATGAAGAGAATTTATTGAAGATATATTTCTCCAAAAAACCAATACACCAAGTCCACAGGTAGAGTACATATTGAATTATCAGGGTTTTTGAAGTAATGGTAAGATCTACAAACTATGCTCAGGAGGCTCATCATGGAATATTATAGAGCATTATAAAGACCCTTGAGAGATTTTACCCCTAAATGAAATAGAGTATCATTAATACATCTATATATGGAATTGGCTAGTATTTCCTTTTAAATATAGCATTTTTTCCTTTTTGGCTCATTTGATTATAAACCCTTATAATTAGGATTCTCTAGTGTGGACCTTTCCTTAAAAGGGTGACATAAAGGATTCCAAATCAACATGCTCTTTGAGGTCTTTTTGATGAGAACGCTTTTGCCTATTACACTTAAACGATTGCAATTACCTTATTAAGCACAATCACTAAAAAAAAATTCTATTTAGGTACCTTAAAGTGCCCTAATAGATTTCTATTAAGGCACATAATTTATCGAGACACTTGACAAAGGTGTCTCTTAGGTGGTTGTTGGCATATGCTTTTGGACAGCCCTTACAAATAAGCTTTATTGAAACATTTTGGTAGACTTCTTTGGCAAAGACTTGTTTATCTCTTTGAGTTACTATAACGGTCCTTTTTTAGTTGGAGGGGGCTTTATTATCATTTCTAATTCTTATAAAAAGGTGAGGGGCTCTCCTCCTAATCCTAATGCTATAGAGGATTTCAATAATAAGATGTTGGAATATGGTATTTCTGATATTAGTTTTTTTAGTACAATTTTTCTTGGTCTAATAACAGAGTATGAGAAATATTAGATAGAATTTTATTTATTAATGAATGGCTTTGATATGTTGTTGATCACCATAGCAAGGCTAATTTTGATTAGTCTCCTTTTCTTTAGAACATTTCTTTAATTAAATCTATTGATTTCATTCTTTTTCATTTAAAAAATATGTGGTTTAAAGCTCCTAATTTTGTTATGTTTGTTAATGAGAATTGGGTTTCTCCTCTTTCTTACTACTATAAGGGGAACAATTATATGATATGTTTTTATTTAAATCTTAAAAGACTAAAAAAGTTTTAAGATCGTGGACTAAAGTTAAAATTGGAAATATTTTTAATATTATTATTAAGGATAGAAGAGAGTATTTATATCCTAGAAAATAAATTTGTTGCTTATTCTAGGGATGTTAATTTTGATCATATTTACTCTGCCAAGGCTAGCCTAGTTAATCTTCAACTTATGGAAGAACAACTTTGGAGATAAAGAGGAACTTCTAAGCCTATTTTGGTATGTGATATGAACACCAAGTATTTTCATCTCGTGGTTAATGCTAAAAAAATTAATTCCATCTTCAATAGGATCAAAAAGGAATCTTGTAGCTGTTGCGACAATCAACCCTTAGTTTATGAATTTTCTATTACCTTCTTTAAGAAATATTTTTGTTTTATCAGGCATGTTTTGCCTATTACTTATCCTCATGTAATTCATTTTTCTATTTGTCTTGAGGGCAATTATAATATTGCTAATTTGCTTGATGAACTTGAAATTTTTAACTCTTTGATGAACATGAATAAGGATTCTATGGAAGATTCTAAAGATTTTACTATAGCTTTTTGTCAAAACTATTTGAATATTATTAAGGTGGATATGTAAAAAGGTGTGATAGCTTTTTCTAAAGGTTTTCCAATTTCTTGTATTGACCAATAAAAAAATTAACTTGGAATCATAGAATTATTATAGACCTATTAGCCTTTTTACTACCTTTAATAAACTTTTATCTAAAATATTAGCATCTAGGTTATTTAATTTTCTCCCTAAAATAATATCTTTAAATAAAATGTGGTTTGTGAAAGTTACGAAAATTACTTATAATGTTCTTCATTCTTCAAAATTTCTTCATGAAATTAAAAACAAAGTCCATGGCCATAATCTAATCTTTAAACTTAGATATTTCCAAGGCTTATATTAATAAATTAGACTTTTTTGTTTAGCATTATAAATTAATTTAGTTTTGATCTTAATTCTATTAAACGATTTAAAAGTATTATTGAAAATTTCTTGTTTTTGATTCTTATTAATGGCAAGTCTTCTTCATTTTTCAAAGGTGCCTAGATTATTAGGCAAAGAGATCCTTTATCAACTACTAGGCAAAGAGATCTTTTATCAACTACTTTTTACATTATTTCTACTGATTATTAATCTAGTGGTTTATCCACATTTTTTCTACACACAAAAACTTTATCCTATAGGAACTCTATTGGGCTTAATATTTCTCATCTCTACTTTATTGGTGATATTATATTATTTTGCAATGATTCTATTAAGTATGTCAAGAAGGTCACAAAGTTTATATCAACCTTTAAACAGGAATGTGGTCTTTATTTTAATAATAGCAAATGCTCTTTCATTGGTGGCAAAGGTATGTCTCTGGTGCAGTGTAGTAATATTAAATTATGCACTAACTTCTAAAATCAGGTTCTTCCTATTAGTTACCATGGAACTCCTTTGTATAAACGCATAAGAAATTCATTTTTATCACATTTTTTTTGTTATCAACAAGATTCTTTCTACCTAGGAATTTAAATTTCTTTCTATAGGGGCTAGACTTATTCTAATTAAAAGTGTTCCAGCTCTAAGTCCATTCATCTCCTCCAAACTACTAATCCTACTTTTGGTGTTTATGATACAATGCAGAAATCCATGAGTAAAATTTTTTGGGGCTCCACTATTAATTCTAAAAAGATGCATTTGTCCAATTGAGGTGCTTGTACTAATCCTTCTTTTAGGGGGTCTAGGTTATACGTTTATTTTTTATTTGGTTAACTACTTTTCCTTCAATTTATGGTTGAAATTAAAGAAAAATTATTACCTTTGAGTTAAATTCATGAATAAGAAATTTTATAAGAATAAACATCCGACCTCATGGGTGGAGCAGGTTCTACAACATAAATGTTTTGCTTAATTAATCATTTAGTGTAGAATACACAACAGTTCCTCTTTCATTTAACAGGATGATTAGTCTGGTGATGGATCTCTAAACGCTCACTTCAACTCCATTCTACATCCTCATTGATAGTATATTAGTTCATTTAGCAATGATATTTTCTTTAAAAATCATCTTTTTCAGTTTATTCCTCAAATCATTGTGGACAATTTGTGCGACATTCCCATTAACAGAATTTTTATTGATCAAACTATGTGTAATTTATCTAAGGATGGCAACTTTAGACTTAACAAAATGTGGCACTTCTTAAGAAAAAAAAAAGATGTTATCCCTACTTTTGGTAAAAACTAGAATTCCTCTACTCCTTTACACTCATCTATGTTAGCATGGAGGTTTTAAAAAAAAGTTATATTCATATTGATTGTAGATTAAAGCTAAAAGACTTATATTCAATTTTTAAATATCAATGTTGTTATCATGTTAAGACTATTAGCCATATTTTTTTGAATGGGTCTTTTATTGCTAAAGTTTGAAAAGCTTTAAAGAAAGGTTTGTAAATTAAAATCAATTTTAATAAAAACTTAATTATTACTTTTTTAGATGGTTATTTTCATCTTAAATTTAAAAGGCATATTTTTCTTGCCATTCTGTTGCTAGTCCTTTAGTTTCTTTGGGATGAAAGGAATAAGAGCTAGCACATTGGTAGTAAAATGTGTCACCAAAAGGTTCGAAGTTATTTCTTTAAAATTCAACAACTTTTAAAAGTTGGTTTATTAACTTTGAAGCATTTTAGATGTAGGAAATATTTGCTCACATTCTTTAATATTCATTATGATGATTCTAATGTGGTTTCTCCTCATTTCATTATTAGTGGTCCAAGCCTTCTCTAAATAAGTAAACTTAAAATTCATAGCTCTTTTTCTTGTTCTAGTAATCGTTTTGGGGGGTTGATTTGTGATCACAATGTTTAGATGGTAAGTGGCTTTGCCTCTCATAATATTATCCATGATGCTTTAGGTGTGGATTTGTATGCCCTATTTAAAGGTTTAGTATTTGCTATGACAACAACATTTAAAAACTTGGATTGAAACAAATTCTAAAAGATTGGTCTCCTAGATTAATGCCAAAAATTTTCTTAATGCTAATAACTTTTATCTATTTATGAAGATTATGGTTTTAATTAGTTATATTTTTTTTTAGATTCTCTTAAATTAAAAGAGCTGGTAATGCATGCATGGTGTGGTTGTTTATGAAAGGCTCTATTAGAAATAAGGTTTTGCCTTTCAGCATGTTAAATTCTACGACTATTCTTGAAGGCAAAATTATACTTAATGATTCAGGGTTGCCATACATTATAAATTATTTGGTTGGTTCTTCTTGGTGGATCCTACCATCTCCTTGGGCCTTTGGTCTAACTATGTATTATTTCGTCTTTGTGGGTTCTTATTCCTCCTAGTTCAGTTAGGTTTTTCTTGTCAGGGTTATGATGGGGTAATTATTATGCTATGTCCAGTTGGGTTAGTTTAGTCTAGTGTTTGTATGTGGCTTCTTTAGCTTCTTATTCTTTTTTATGTTTCTTATTCTATGTTGGGTTGGTTTTTTTTTTTTTTTTTTGAGTCAGACTCTTAGGGTTGTTGGTTAGTTGTGTTCCCCTAGTAATGGTTGTCTGGTCTTATTTTTGTTTATTGGGATTATAATTTATCTATTTTCTTAGGTGTTGGCTTTCTGTGTTCGGTTTGGTGAGTTATGGGTGTTCCATTTAATTTTACAAGGTTCTTATTGCTAGTTTATGGTTGTCTTCTTTGTCTTCCTATTGTTGCTTCTTCCTCTTGTTGTTGTCTTGTGTGGTGGTTTTTTCCTTATTTTTTCCTTGGGATTTTCTTAATCTTTGTATGTTTTGTGGGTGATTTCTTCTTTGTTTTATTTTCTACTACTTTTTTTATGTAGATAATTTGTTGATACCTAAGTGACTGATTGATATAAAAAATTCTATTGGGCTTTTATTTTTTGGGATTTGGCTTCTTTCCTACCATAATTTTATTTTCTTTATTTTAATTAGAGATGGATCCATAACTCAGTTTTTTTTTCTCTTGTTTGAATGTAAATTTTTTAGCATGTATTGAGAAGAGGATCCTCAGAAGCACTTGTAATTCATCTTTTTATATTAGCACATAATCACTCAGTGTGTTTTTACCATAAAAAAATATATATTCATAAATACTTAATTCATTTTGATAATTCATTAATATTTAAAAAAATTTCCTGAAAGGTATGAACATTATGAAAAATATTACTTAAATCTAAAATATTTTCAAAACATTTAGGGATACATGAAATTTAAAAACAAGCTACCAAATCCTTTAACCCCGCATACTAATAGCTTTGATTTGGATAACTTTTGAAAACTATTTTTCCACTACATATTTAAAAGTTTCTATAGAAAACTGCAAAAAACATTATCCTCATAGAAGCCTAAATATGCCCAAAAAGCAAAAAAAAAAAAAAAATCACTTCTAAACAATTAATGATTTTTTAAAAAATTGTCATTGTGTGTATATTGTATTTTCTTTTTTTAAATAAAAAAAGTTTTTAGAATTAAAAAATACATATCTCCATTCATTCACATTGAATTCATATGAAATTTGAAATATTTGCACATTCATACAAATTTTCTATAAAAATTAATCATGGCACTAAATTGTGAATGGAATAGGCCCCACAATTATTTCAAAAGATAAGAGTAAAATGATAATTTCAAAATGAGCTTGGTGCACAAAATAAGGTTTTGATCATTACAAGTATTATTAGTTATGTTACTATTTAAACTTATTTTTTAAATGGAACGAATGACGAAGTATAAATTAATATTTGACATACAAGAGTGAGTATCAAGAAGAGGGCCGATAGACCTAAATAAAAAATGTGAAGAAGTCAAGGATAAAAATATCTCAAATGGTAGAATGTTTTGTCAATTTATAAAATTTCATTTTCTTTAGTCTTGTTATAGTTGTACAGGTAAATACGGTGCTAAAAATTGAAGCCTAATGCTTTCTTGCTCATATAAAGTGAACTGATTCGAATGATCTTAAAGCTAATGCTTTTTAATGGATAACTTGAAGCAGCTAAAATGTTGTGTAAGTATGATGCCTTGAACTCCCACTAATGCAAGAATAATGAGTTGTCTTATTAAATTTGATATATTCAAATTGTTTTATAGTGTTCAAAGATTTATTTAATATGATTTTTAACCATTTTTTGTTTTTGAACATAAATAAAATTTTTAAAGCTATTATTAAAAAAATTAATTTAAAAAATTTTGAGAGACATTAAAATGAGTAGGTTTCTCAACATAGTATTTGTTGTGGTAAGAGATTGCCCCATTGAGGCAACAAAGGGATCAGGCTCAGCAACAAAAGGCTTGCATACGAAAATTCGAACCAACAAACAATATAAAAGAATCTAAAGCGGGAAAAATTTGTGTCGGCTTAAATCACCTTCATGATAGACCCGCGATACTTTAAGAGCCTCAATGTCCTACAGCACCCATTTAATCTTTGTATCAATTTCCACCACTTCATATGCACTCCTTGCTTTTAGTCTCCCGCTCTGTCTCCCATGCGCGAGGAGTTGGTGAGTTACCATGAAAGCATAGTGTGATTCTCTATTATTCATTAAATCATACTTAATTTCATAGATATTAGCACTAACATAGTCAAATTACGGCCGTTTGATTTGTTCGCAGTCTTTCGCCACATTTACATGAACATTTTAAAAAATAAAAATAGACGATAAGGTATGAAAGAATTTGTGGAAATCCTTTATTTTTTAAATGTTAAGAATTTAAGCAATATATTTTTATATTTCATTATTTATTATTCTTAATAAATTTCATTAATAAAATTAAATTGATTAAATTTGATAAATATGAAATTTAAAGATTTTAGAGTGTTTAATGCTTCATTTGATACAACTTTTTAACTATTTCATAATGTTGTTGTAAAAAAATTAATAATAAATTTAAAGCTATTGAAAGTCAAGTTTTTTAATTAAAAAGTTTTTTTTTAAATAGAAAAAAAGCACAAATCAAATAAATATTATGGTTGTGTCTTCAAAAGTAAAAGAATAAAAAAGCTTTTCCAAACAAAGTGGAAATCTTAAAAAAATATCTGATTTTAAGTATGTTTAAACAAATTTTTAAAAGAAGCACATTAATCCCAAATTTAATCTTTAGGAGCTTAGTAAAAAAAACTATTTTGTAGCATTTTGCCCTTTCATGCAGCAGTTGCTTGCCTTGCTACGTGTATTTAGTATCTCAAATTTAGAAACTCTTTTTTTTTTTTAAATAAATGTGAATAGTATAATTCCAAACGATTGTTAAATCTCCCGAAGCATGTATTGTTCATTAAATAATAATAATAATAATAATAATAAGATATATACATAAATAATACCAGGACATTTTCATCACATTAGTTCTTTCATTAATAGATTGCATATATGTTCATTTCATTTGTATGCACATAAATATAAATATTTCAATACATTGAAGGCTAATATATATCTCTTTGTGCCAATTATGAGGGGCATAAGACATGTTTTATTGGCCACATCTACTTTTTTGTACTAAAAAGGAGGTTATTTTCTCGACTTTATGAATAGTAGTACATATGTTTCTAATCAATTATAGACCTTACATACTTATGATTTCTGCATTTCGCAAACGTAGTTTCGAAAGGATCTCCATGATAAAATGTATTATATGTGATTGCTTATACCCTGGTTTTGTATATGTTAGTAAGATAGATACATCGGGCATTCTAAGATAGATAAATTAGTTTGAAAACTCACTCTACGTACGGTGTTGGTGGGATATGTTGGTTATAGGTAAAGACCCTTGAAACTAAGTTCCCCCAGTCTAAATTCATCATGACAACCAAGGATTAGGTTAAGATTCCAAGTCTATGAGATCTCCTTGGAAAAGGTAAAACATGGTTTCTAACAAGGATGCTCCGGTCAATAGTTGACTAAGTAGACTAAGGGCACCAATGATTAATTAATTAAAAATTCAATTAAATTATAAAATCCCAAATAAATTATTATAAACACATGAAATTACAACTAATAATATCTATACAAATATTTCCAAAAACCCTTCATCTACACCTCTGAAATTTAAATAAAACTTTCATTATAAGTTACTTAAAAGTATAATAAATATTATTAAATATTAATATTTGAATTGAATTTACTTATGGATACATGCTTTTATGTGTTCTTTACTTAAGTTTTCTCCCCTTTTTTATGTTTCATGCAGATTTATTTTATTTTATTACAAGATTTTAAATGTTAAATTACTAATTACAAATGCTAATCCCACAAATAAACGAAAATACACTTAATTATGACTTTTGATAGAAATTTAAAACTAAAACACTTAATTATGAAGTAAAATAACCAACACCAGAATATCAACCGATAGTTTAAACCCCGTGCTTTATTCGCACTAAAATTCTCTAATTTCATACAAAAAACTACAAGTGTGATAGACACTTGCATACTTTCTTAGGTTAACATAGAGATCATGTCTCATTCATTTTTAGGAAAAAATGTTTTATTTAAAAAAAATTAAAAGTTATTTAAATAACAAAGAATGATAAATAATTAGAAGGATAAATAGGCGTTCACCTAGGTGGATACTTTTTTTAACTATTCCTTCCTAAGGCATATATATACATATAGGATTGGGGTAGACCACCTAACCTATTAGTCTATAGTTCTTTCTTCGGAGAGGCCTTCTGAAAAAGAAAAATTTTATTTTTAAGCCTTTTTAAAATTTTAAATCATATGGATTTTGCATATAACCAACAATTATTGCATTAACAATCCTTTAAAATAGAAATATTAATTGCATTTTTTATTAGAAACCTTATATACCTTTCATTGTTTAAGACCATTTAGGACATCTTAGATGTATGACATAAATTTTTAATTAAAGTAATAACCTACTCTATCTTGCTTCTACATGAGACCTGATATCATGGTTTTAAAATGTTAGGTAGAGTTTATATCATTGTCATATCCAACATGATTATATGTTTAGAAGAGTCATTGTTAAACCCTTGATGAATCGATAAAAAATATAAGGCCATTTCACTTCATCATATTAGGTTCGAATCGCTATGCTATTGTGACTCATCTTAGATATATATTTTCATGTTGATTCTTATATCATAAGTCATCATCTATAGGGAATTTTATTAATTTGGTGATCTTGAATATAAATCTAAACTTTGTAATAAATTAGCTCAAATAGAAAAAAATCTTTTTTTTAATAGTTAAATATTCATAGGATAAACTAGAGTAATTATGAAATTCTTTGAATTCAGTGCTTAATACTCTTCCTTCTTAGATTCAAGAAAGAACTACTCAATGTTGAACCTATGAAACCCTTAAGTAAAATAATCTAAATATTAAAATTTAGGAGTCATTTCTTATAATTGCTGAAATTTCATTAAAAAAATTTTTAGTTAAGAGTGATTATCCTAGATAACTATTGGAACACGTGACTTCCTAGAAAGTTACACAAATAAGATAAAATCATGAGGCCTCTAGCCAAAGTAGATTAATTCTTGACTATTAAGAGTTTGGGCAATTGCTAATGGTATCAGAATAATACACCAGCTGGAAGATGAGAACTAAGAGTAAAATAAGTAAAATAAGCTAAACTCTTAATATCGAGAAAACTTTTGATGCAACGATTAGAATTTTATTAGGAACCTTTGTAGTAAAACATGCAAAATTGTGAAACCCTTAGACCAAGGAAAATAACATCTCGGTTGTTAAGAGTTCGAAATGTTAAAGAACCAATATCAATTAAAATTTTTAAAGCTTCTTATAATTTCTTAATCTTAAAAGTATTTGATACTACTTTAATTGACAGTATTATTGAGAGATTCTCATCTCTCGAGTTATAATTGTCTTTATAGGGAACCATAAACTCCTGAATAAAAAAAATCATAAATTATTCTCAGAAGGTATGGGAAACATCTTTTAGTACATAAATAGATTTTTTTTTCAAAATCCATTTTTATTTTAAAATTCCTTTGTAGAATGTCATTGTTGCCTTTTAAGATGATATGATATTCCATTTGTCATATTTGTTAAAAAATAATACATTTTCCTAAATCCATTTTATCTATCAAATCATTTATATAATAATATTTTTATCTTTAGAGATGATATAGTATTTTATTAGTTGCATTTATTATAGGAATGGTCAAAATTTTAAAATCTCATTTATCTTTTAAAATGCTCCCATAGGATATCATGTTCATCTTTCAGAATAAGGTTTTCTCCACTTGATTATGTTGTATTATACAAAAGAATTTTTTTTCTAAAATTAATTTTTTTTTATTGAATCCATTATAGAATGTTGAATACCTCTCTCAGGATGGTATGTTATTCTTAATATAGAATACAATCTCAAAATATAAAGCTCCTAGAATCTGTGTTATTTTATTTTCACAAAATAAGTCAAAATAAATTTTAATATGAATGAATGACTAACTCTTAAATCAAACAAAATAGGACAAGGAACACAAAAATGATAAGCAATATGTATAACAAGAACATCATCATCCCTGACCTCCTGCTGAGTCCGACTATATGCAAATGCTTGGATTGAAGCTGAAGCGATAAAACTACTAGGCTCTCTTTAATCAATCTTAGATAGTCTTACTACTACACTACCACTACCTCTAGTAGAAGATCACTTGATAAACATATAAGGTTGAATTTTCCATAGTCTCCTTATTAGACTAATATAACTTTTAGACCTAGGATCAAACTATCTATTAGGTCCTGCATGTGGACTCTCATCCACCATATGTCTAGCCTTTTCATAACAAAAAAACTAATCAATCAACCAACAACATAGACCCAAGAATCTTCGGCCACATCATAGCCACACTTTCACTCCACTCACTAAAACTCTTGAAATGGCAATATTTCCACCACTATGAACCAACATAAAAGGTCCACCTCTCATAGAATGTTCAAGTTCAAACTTCTCCTATTTTTAAAAAATTCACTACTTGAATCCTCAATGCCAAACCTCTTTCTATTTTCATCCCACCGTTGTGTGAACTCCAAAAATTTGGCTCCAGCCTCCCCATTTTATTTTCATGGGAGCTTTAATGGAATAAGTTTCTAGGTAAATTTTGGGAAAGTAGATGGATTTGCAGATAAGACACTGCTGAGATATTTCACCCTCATTTATGAGGACATTATGATCTGAGTTCTGGATTCCTATAAGCGCAAGACCCTATATTTAATAGACCCCTGAGTAATGAGAGAGAGCTTTTGATTAAGGCTACACATCAATCAAATGCATATTGGTAAGTGTTATCTTTATATAGTAGCAGCATGGGCTGGGATATAAGAAATTTGAAATTTTGATATTTAAAATTAGAATATGCTCAAGGGGAAGTGAGAAAAAGTTAGTGAGAGAAAGTCTGGGATTTCAAATTTCATTTTAGCGGTTCTTGTGGTTTGCAGCTGGTGGCGGCCGGCGTTTTGCTGGATCTCTGGCGACTAGGGAGGACGATCGTGGAGTAGCGGTGTATTCTCAATTCAGAAGCGTGGTTGAAGTATAGGAAAGGTTTGTCTGTGTCGTTTCTTGATTCCTCTGAAGTTTTCAATGGGGGGTCAAAAATTCTGGATGGATTTAATCAGAATTTCAAAAGTATCAAATAAAAGCCATTGGTTATCAATGAAGGAGGTTTGTTGGATAGAAAGGAAGTTCCCGTTCATGTGCCTGGTATGGGTAAAGATGTTGTCAAGGAGGTTATTCAGAAATTTTCGGAGATCTCGCCGATTCCTATTTTTGGTGTTAGGAAGGCTGGAGTTGGAAATTTTTTTTCCTCTTCATCTGGAGGATTAAGGATTTCTTCTAACTTTGATTACATTTCAAAGTGTTTACCTTCGTCCCCGACCGAGAGGGCAGTTATTAGAACAGAGCTAGAAAGTCTCAAATCTTGGGATGTTAACAATGTGAATGAGGTTTTGCCTCAGACAAGTAATAATGTTATTCCATTTGATGGTCTCAAAGCTATTTTGAATGATGTTAATGCAGAAGAGGGTAAGGATAAGAAAGAACAGGTTCAATCGGCGTGGGTGAAGAAACCTTATGTGAAAGTGGATAATCTGGAATTGGGCTCTTTTCTTTCGGATGATGGGAAGGTGGTGTTCTTGCAAGCTGAGAAAGAAGCTGAAAATGGTAAACATTTGGAGAAAGCTGTAGTAGTTATGATTTCTGGTGAGAACATCCCCTTTTTTGCTGTTAGTTCTGATTTGAGAAGATAATGGGATAAGTTTGGGAAATTCCATATTACTAGCTTGGGTCTTGGTTGGATTCTTTGCTCTTTTGAAGATGCTTCAGCGGTTGAGAAGGTTCTTGCAGGTGGACCTTGGTGGGTTAGAGGCCATATGGTTGGACTGGATAGATGGTCTGTTAATTTAAATCTCAACTCACTTTAGGAAGTTTCATCCCCGCTTTGGATTAGGTTGCCTAATCTTCCCCTATAATGTTGGGATGAGATCAACATATGCAGAATTGCTTCTCAGGTAGGCAAACCGTATCTTCTGGATGGAAACTTATTTCAGTGGAGTAGGAGGGAATTTGCTCGAGTTTGTATTCGCATTCCTCTTGATTCGAAATTTCCTCAAGGAGTATGGGTGGAAGGTTTATTAGGAAAATTCTTTCAAAAGGTAGAATATAAGGGAATTTCAAAAATTTGTAGTGAATGTGGAAATGCTGGTCATGATGGAAATACTTGTATAAGTTTAAAAGAAAAGGTGGGGCTTGATTCTGATGTTTATCATAGTGCTACAGTTGTTGAAGAATGGAATCCTCATTTAGTTGGTGTCAAACCTCATAATGAGATGGATAAAGAAGCTGATGGAACTTGGACTATTGTTAAACATGGGAAGAAAAATGTTAGGAGAAACTTGGATCACAGAAAATTTTCCAATAGGAAATTTTTGGTCCAAATGAAGAAAATTTACGTCCCAAAGATTGGTGTTCCTAATCAGAAGAAGTTGATTGGTTTGAAGGCTATTATTCTGGTTTACAAGCCAAAGACGGAAGTTAGAGCTTCCCAGGTGCCATTTAAGGAGGCTAGTTCTGAAGAGGTTTTGGATGTTGATAAGCAGCTTGATATTTCAGTAGGAAATCTTAAAGGTAGAGCTTCCCATGTGCCAGTTAAGGAGGCTAGTTCTTAAGAGGTTTTGGATGTTGATAAGCAGCTTGATATTCCAGTAACCAATCTTAAAGTTATACCGGAGATGAACGTTGTTGTTGAGATTCAGAATCAAATTGCTTCTCTTTTTAATTTAGAGGAGGAAGGAAATCAGGTGGCTGAAGATGTTAAAGCTGATGGAGGTCCTGAGGAAGGAGAATTAATTAGATCTCCGGATGGAGGCAGTTTTTGTTATGAGGATGGGAATGGGATGAGAAATTTGGTGTTATCAGTAAAAAAGGATAATTCTTTGGAGAAACCAATCTCGGGGAAGAATCATTCTTTGGAAAGGAAAGCTAAACTCAGCAAGGAGCTGAAATCCCTAGGAGCTGGTAATATCATTCTTCATAATAGGAAAGGGGAGAGTGGAAAGTTAAAAAAGGTTGGGGGCCCTTCCCCCATCTTTAAATAATGAGTGCTTTACTTTTTTGGAATTGTAGAGGAGCCAAGAAGGTGGAGGCTGCTCTGTATCTTAAGGAGGTGATCAAGGATCACAAGGTGTTCTTTGTTGGTTTGTTGGAAACGAAGATTAATTCAGTAGACAATAAACAAATTATGAAGCTTCTGGGTGACAAGTGGAGTTTTTTTATTGTCCTGGCAGTTGGCCTTTCAGGGGGTCTGTTGGTAGTATGGAGGAATCATTTAGCTGATTTTTCAGCAATAGAGTATTCTTCCCAAATGTTGGTGGGTAATTTGAAGGTGTTAGGTAAAGGCTGCTGGAAGGTGGCTTCGGTTTATGGTAGCACCGTTGCTCAGGAAAGGAAATTGCTTTGGGAAGGTCTTGGTAAGCTTTTCTCTGATGATCTTCCTTTGGTTATAGGAGGGGACTTCAATTGTATTCTTTCACAGGAGGAGAAAAGAGGCGGGAAGAAATTCAGCTTGACCCAAGGTTCCAAGGATTTTCAGAGTTTCTTGATCAACAACGATCTTCATATGGTTAAATCGATGGGGCCAAGATATACTTGGTGTAATAATAAATCCGGTAGCAATCGTATATGGGAGAAATTGGACAGGTGCCTAATCAACTCCTTTGCTTTAAGCAGTATTCCTTTAGCTCTTGTCAAAAACCTTCCTCGCATTGCTTCGGACCATTGTCCTATTGTGATAGACATATTCAAACCAGTGGAATATGTGAAGAGGGACATTCGTTATGAAGAGGTTTGGGCCTCTTATTATGGTGCAATAGCATTGGTTAGAAAAATATGGGAGAATAAGTGTTATGGTGACCCTGCTGATATCCTAAATAAGAAGTGTAAGAGGGCTTTAAGGGCTCTCTTTTTCTGGAGCAAAGAGAAACATAAGAATTTGTCTCAGCTGAGAGATAACTTGAAAAGGGAAATCCTAGAAATTCAGGAAGAAGAGACGGATGAAGGGATTTCATTCGAGAAATTGCAGTTGTTAAGAGGTAAAATAAACGAGCTTAACATCACTTTGTCCAGACTCAACACATGGTGGAAGCAAAGAGCCAAAGTAAGGTGGTTGGAGGAAGGTGATTGCAACTCACCTTTTTTTCATAACTTTGCTAATGCTCGTAGAAGTAATAACTGAATACATTATATCAAGACGGTAGAAGCTGTGATCACAGAGGATGAAGCAGAAATCCAAAAAACTTTTTCAGACTATTTCAAGTTAAAATGGCAACAAAGGAATTCTTCACTGGATGGATGGCCAATCCTGTTAGCAGTCATTGGGAAGGCGGATCAAAATATGCTTGAAGCTAAGTTTACCAGAGAGGAATTGCAGTTGGAGGTGGAAAAAGCGGAAAGGAATATCTCCCCAGGTTTAGATGGGATATCATTCTCATTTATGAAAGACTTTTGGAGTGTGATCAAAGAAGATGTGTGGAATGCAGCTATTCACTTTTTCATGGCAGGTATGATGGATGAGTCTTGGAAAGAGACTATGATAGTCTTAATCCCAAAAATAAAAAATCCTCAAGAACCTACAAACTTCCTGTCGATTAGTCTTTGTATGACTATTTACAAAATTGTTGCTAAAATGCTCTCAAATAGGTTGGAAAGAGTTATTCATAAGATTGTTTCGGTGGATCAAGCAGCGTTTGTAAGGGGTCGTTCTTTATCTGATCATGTTCTTTTGGCTCAGGAGGTTTTCAACAGGTTCAGATGGTCCAGATGTAAAAAGGGGATGTTTTCTATTAAACTTGACATGGAGCAGCAATATGATAGTATGGGGTGGTTGACATTAAGGCAAGTTCTATTTCATTTCAATTTTCCAATCAAATTTATAGAACTTTTGTTTCAGTGTGTTCTTAATCCCAAATTCTGTATTTTGATTAATGGAAGGAAAACTAGTTGGATAGAAGGAAAGTGTGGATTTAGGCAAGGATGCCCTTTATCCCCATTTTTATTCATATTATGCTCCCAAATTTTTTCTGATGCTTTAAATGGTAGAATGGGTAAAGGAGTTTCTGTTTCAAGGCTAGCTCCCAAGGTGTCTCACTTGCTTTATGTGGATGACATCTTATTGTTTTCTGAAGCCAAGTTAAAGGAGGCGAAGGAATTGAAGCAGATCATCTCTAAATATTGTGAGTGGACGGGTCAAAAAGTAAATGAATCCAAATCCATGATCATCTTTGGCAACCACACAAGGAGAAGAATGAAGAAAGCGGTAATCAATGTTCTGAATTATAAACAGGTGAAAGAGCTTACCTACCTTGGGGTTAAAATGGCTTTAAGGAGATTGAAAACTGTAGATTTCCAGTGTTTGCTAGACTCTGCTGCTAGCAAATTAAATATTTGGGGAAAGAGATGCATCTCTCTTGAAGGTAGATTGGTTCTTACAAAATCAGCCTTCCTTTCTTTACCTTTGTTCCTATCTTCTCTCTCTCCTGTTCCTTTAAGCATTTTAAAAGAATTTGATAAGTTGTGTAGGGGGTTTTTATGGAGTAAGAACAATGGTAAAGCTGGAATACATTATACTTCATGGAATTTATTATGTAAGTTGAAAAGTGAAGGTGGCCGGGGGATGTTCTCGGCTGTTGAAAAGGTAGGTCCACTAAGAGAAAAGTTTGCTTGGAATTTCATCAATAAACCAGATTCTTTGTTGAACCAGGTGTTGAGAGCTAAATATGGGGAAGATGTGTGGTCTTCTTATATAAAAACTGGATGTTCACCTACTTGGAAGATCATAACTAAGGGAGCTAAACACCTTAAAAAGGTAGTGAGATGGCAAATTTTGACTGGATCTTCGATTAATTGGTTATTCGACACTTGGATCTTTGGGAAGTGTATTGTTAGATGGCCGACTTTTGTAAATATTCAGGATCCTTCTGAATTCAAACTCAGCTACTTTATTGAAGAGGGTCAATGGAAATTGGATAATTTGAGAGAAGTGTTTGGAGAGCAACTTATTGATTTAATCCTGAGAACACTGATTGTAGAAGGAGGGGTTGCGGATAAATTGGAGCTTATGAGGAAGTTTTCTGGGAAATCCATTGCAGCTCTAATAACGGATGTTAATGCAGATCAAGAGGATAGAAATAATCACTGGAATTGGATGAAGAGGTTAAAGCTGAATTCAAAGGTAGAACTTTTCTGATGGAGACTTTACAATAATGCCATTCCTTCTAATTGTCTGCTTGTTAGTAGAAAGCTCAAAACTTTTTCTAGTTGCCCAAGGGGATGTGACGTTATAGAAGACATTGATCATATTGGAGGGAGGTGTTTTAAAATATGGAATGTAGCTGCTTTGTTGAATAAATGGGGATTTCAGGTTCTCATTTTTGAAAGCTTTGAGAACTGCTTGGTCGGATTACAGAAGATGGTAGGGAGGGAATGTCTAGCTGCAAATTTGTTCTACACAATTATATGGCTTGTATGGAAGAGCAGGTGCAAATTAATTCACACGAACAAGGAGGATTCTGAACACTCAATTGCTGCAAATGCTATTTCTTATGCGCTAAAAAGTAATTTTTCAAATCTCCAACCGTAAATCTAGGATGCTAACCAGCGATTGCTGTCTTCTCATTGGTATCCCCCTCCTCCTGGTTGGATTAAAATTAATATAGATGGTACTCTAAAGAAGAACAACAGAGCTGGAATTGGAGGTGCTGTAAGAGATGACAAGGGTCGATTTCTGCTAGCTTTCGGTAATCCAACACAGCACAGGGATGCAGCTCAAACGGAATTATGTGCTATGTTGTTTCTAAAGAATGTGGTGAAAGATTGGATGTATGAAGCTCTAGGAGTTATCATTGAAGGTGACAACCGGAATATCATCAACTTGCTTCAAAGTTCAGTCAAAAGGTGGAAGGTTAGCAATGTTATTGAGGATAGTTTAGCTTTCTTACTTGATTTCAAGCAAATTATTTTTTTCTTATTCTAGTCGACTTTGTAACAAATTAGCGAGCATTTGTGCTAATTTGGCTATCGATAGATCTTTTTTGTGGGAAGATCTTCATGGTAATTCCATTCCTCCTTCTTTCTTGTATTTTTTGAAGGAGGAGTGTGATGCTTTAGATGTTCCATGACTGTGTTGTTTGTGTTGTTTTTCTTCTATTTTTAATGCAATTTGATGCATTAGTTTTTTAAAAAAAAAAGATATTTAAAATTAGAAATTTTAGCATCTTGCACTAAAACAAAATGGTGGGGAAATATCTGATGGACCCGATCAAGATCCCATAGTTTTGTTGTCCTGTGTCATCATGGTCCTTAGTCTACTTAGTTAGAGTAGGTAGTCGACCCAACCTAATAGAAGAATCCTAATCAATAGCCATGGGTTGCATTGTCCAAGGGTAACTTATAGGCCATGGAATAATATTTACCCAAGGGGACATATTTTAATCCACCTTAGCTAGCAAAGGGATTTGTGCCTTATCGATTATATCCTATTGATTCATATCTCAAGGATTTCATCTCATTGAGGAGCATGTGGGCCTTATCCGTAATCGTTATGTAGTGGTGTCATTTGTTAGCAAACCACCTGGTTCAGAGGGAACTTGTCATAACCATTTATCTTGTGGTGCCATTTATTGGTAAAATGACCAGTTAAAGGACATTTACACATCCTAATAGATAAGAGATTGTTTGAGAATGTATCCTAGTGATATTCTCGATTAGACATTAGCTCTTTATGAGTTAAAGTATTTTTATTTGCCACCTCAAAAGATCAGGATGGATTTTGCTTTAAGAATTTGGATGGATGATTTCAATTTTAAAATATTTTTGGGTTTTGGAATTTTCGGAGTTTTGGACATTTGAGCTTTGGAAACTTTTAGAAATTTAAATTTTTTTATTATCCTCTAGAAGGCATTTTTAATATTTGAATTAGCCCCTCTACTTGAGATTTTATGTTCAACATGGTAATCATTAGGGTATATGGGCAATTATATTTTTGTGGGAATTTGAACTTTATTGAAATTTGGAGGTATTTATAATGGTTGGAGTTAACCCCTCCAATTGAGATCTATGTTCAACATGGCCATTATCGGGGTAATGGGGTCATTTTTATTTTTGTATTTTGTGGAATTTAAGAGCATTTTTAAAATGTAGGATCCCCTCCAGTTAAAATAAGCATTCAACAGGGGTATTATTGGAGTGTTTAGGATCATTTCCATTTGTGGATTGAATTTTGTCGACCCTACCAAGCTGTCGATAGAGGACCGAGTTTCATAGGGTTTGTGCCTTGCTGATGAATTTCTTTTATCGATCATAGATCTTGAAGGCCTTATATTAATATATAAAATAGATATTTTGGTCAACATCTTAATCATATATCTATTGGATAGCTTGAAATTTGTTGACTCCTATCTATCTATATAGAAGGATTAGACTTAAATGTTATTTATTTATTGATCCACGCATCATCTTTAGACATCACGTGTTTACCCATAACACGCTCATCGGTACCCTTGCAGGTGATTGGAGGGTAGCTTATACTTATTTATTGAACTTTATTGGCTCCTAATTACTTCCTTAAGATGATTGAGTTCATGTTTATTGACACACAAAGTTTTCCTAGACCTCATGTGTGTTCCTACAACACACTTACCAAGGCGAATGCATGTTTTTTGTAATTGCAAATGCCCTTTTATGTACTTAGGTGCATATCTATTACAGTGCAGGTGCTGGGGCATTTTGGGATACTTTAGTTGTACAGGTAACTATCATTTGAGTGCACACAACATTCCATTTAAGAACTTATATACGCCTTATGTCTTCTAATACGAGTGTTGCAAATTTGGTGGCATGGCATCATAAGTTTAATTTCATTTGAGAATTTTTAAATACCTTTGTATTATGGGTTGCCCGTTATTTTGTATAGCAGACTGTCGTGCACTACGTATTACTTTTTTGAAGGTAGATTGTAAAGCATGAACGAATCTCTCACTATCACAAGTAGATGCTGCTATCTATTATAGTTCCCTTGCATCATTCATGTTGAGGACATGTTAAATTCATAGTGAGTTTCCTATAGAAGCCATTGGAACTAATATTAGTCATATTTTTTATTCATTTTTTTTATAGTTTTTTGACTTTGCTGGGGAATGACATATTACATGTTCACAAAAGGATCACTCACCTTTGTAGTATAATTGCTACTACTACTTATAGGTGAGCTGTGAACTTTTTTTGAATGCCATTATTTTCATTCACTAATTGATGTTGTCTGCAAGATACTATATATGCTGAAAACTCTTGCATATTTGTTGCAATCCTTTTTTACATTTTTGCTTATAGATGACATACATTGTGTATGGCGGCTCTCCTGCAAAGGCCTGTAGATATTTATATTTATTATGTTCCTTGTACATAGCATCTTTGAGGTACATCTGTATTTGTATGAAGCTTCTATATATTTTTGACTTTCTACCATTGCTTGTAGAGGGTTTAGTGTAACTATTTAACATTGAATTCTTATTGAATGCAAGGATGTCCTTAGCATTTACTACTTAATGTTTGTTTCCACTCATAGGTGAGTGTCATTATGCATTAAGGACCTCTAATAGTGGCTTGTAGGATCCTTCATTGGATATATTTCTTATATATCTTGCATGCGATGTGCATAATAGGTATTCTGTATCGACCTGTAGGAGCTTGCATCTGTTATAGTATTGTTCTGTTTCTACCCTCATAGCTTGCAGGGGTTTATACATTTGCCTTATATTGGATAGTTGTTTTGACTGTAGAGGTGCTATTGTATTTTTACTATGACA
>NW_021319528.1:61703-74450 GCF_001605985.2 Dendrobium catenatum | reverse complement strand
TATTTTTATCTTTAGAGATGATATAGTATTTTATTAGTTGCATTTATTATAGGAATGGTCAAAATTTTAAAATCTCATTTATATTTTAAAATGCTCCCATAGGATATCATGTTCATCTTTTAGAATAAGGTTTTCTCCACTTGATTATGTTGTATTATACAAAAGAATTTTTTTTTTTCTAAAATTAATTTTTTTTATTGAATCCAATATAGAATGTTGAATACCTCTCTCGGGATGGTATGTTATTTTTAATATAGCATACAATCTCAAAATATAAAGCTCCTCGAATCTGTGTTATTTTATTTTCACAAAATAAGTCAAAATAAATTTTAATATGAATGAATGACTAACTCTTAAATCAAACAAAATAAGACAAGGAACACCAAAATGATAACAATATGTATAACAAGAACATCATCATCCCTGACCTCCTACTAAGTCCGACTATATGCAAATGCTTGGATTGAATCTGAAGCGATAGAACTACTAGGCTCTCTTTGATCAATCTTAGATAGTCTCACTACTACACTACCACTACCTCTAGTAGAAGATCACATGATAAATATATAAGGTTGAATTTTCCATAGTCTCCTTATTAGACTAATATAATTGTTAGACCTAGGATCAAATTATCTATTAGGTCCTACATGTGGACTCTCATCCACCATATGTCTTGCCTTTTCATAACAAAAAAACTAATCAATCAACCAACAACATAGACCCAAGAATCTTCAGCCACATCATTGTCACACTTTCACTCCACTCACTAAAACTCTTGAAATGGCAGTTTTTCCACCACTATGAACCAACATAAAAGATCCACCTCTCATAGATTGTTCAAGTTCAAACTTCTCCTATTTTCAAAAAATCCACTACTTGAAGCCTCAATGCCAAACCTCTTTCTATTTTCAACCCACCGTTGTGTGAACTCCAAAAATTTGGCTCCAGCCTCCCCATTTTGTTTTCATGGGAGATTTAATGGAATAAGTTTCTAGGTAAATTTTGGGAAAGCAGATGAATTTGTAGATAAGACACTGCTGAGATATTTCACCCTCATTTATGAGGACATTATGATCTGAGTTCTGGATTCCTATAAGCGCAAGACCCTATATTTAACAGACCCTCTGAGTAATGAGAGAGAGCTTTTGATTAAGGCTACACATCAATCAAATGCATATTGGTACGTATTATATTTATATAGTAGCAGCATGGGCTCGAATATAAGAAATTTGAAATTTTGATATTTAAAATTAGAATATACTCAAGGGGAAGTGAGAAAAAGTTAGTGAGAGAAAGTCTGGGATTTCAAATTTTATTTTGGCGATTCTTGTGGTTTGCAGCTGGTGGAAGCCAGCGTTTTGCCGGATCTCCGGCGACTAGGGAGGATAATCATGGAGCAGTGGCGTATTCTCAATTTGAAAGTGTGGTCGAAGTATAGGAAAGGTTTGTCTGTGCCGGTTCTTGATTCCTCTGAAGTTTTCAATGTGGGGTCAAAAATTCTGGATGGATTTAATCAGAATTTCAAAAGTATCAAAGAAAAGCCATTGGTTATAAATGAAGGAGGTTTGTTGGATAGAAAGGAAGTTCCCGTTCATGTGTCTGGTAAGGGTAAAGATGTTGTCAAGGAGGTTATTCAGAAATTTTTGGAGATCATGTCGATTCCTATTTTTGGTGTTAGGAAGGCTAGAGTTGGAAATTTTGTTGCCTCTTCATCAGGAGGATTAAGGATTTATTCTAACTTTGATTACATTTCAAAGTCTTTACCTTCGTCCCTGACCGAGAGGGCAGTTATTAGAACAGAGCTAGAAAGTCTCAAATCTCAGGATGCTAACAATGTGAATGAGGTTTTGCCTCAGACAAGTAATAATGTTATTCCAGTTGATGGTCTCAAAGCTATTTTGAATGATGTTAATGCAGAAGAGGGTAAGGAGAAGAAAGAACAGGTTCAATCGACGTGGGTGAAGAAACCTTATGTGAAAGTGGAAATCTGGAATTGTACTCTTTTCTTTCGGATGATGGGAAGGTGGTGTTCCTGCAAGCAGAGAAAGAAGACGAAAATGCTAAACATTTGGAGAAAGCTGTAGTAGTTAAGATTTTTGGTGAGAACACCCTCTTTTTTGCTGTTAGTTCTGATTTGAGAAGACAATGGGATAAGTTTGGGAAATTCCATATTACTGGCTTGGGTCTTGGTTGGATACTTTGTTCTTTTGAAGATGCTTCAGCGGTTGAGAAGGTTCTTGCAGGTGGACATTGGTGGGTTAGAGGCCATGTGGTTAGACTGGATAGATGGTCTGTTAATTTCAATCCCAACTCACTTAAGGGAATTTCATCCCTGGTTTAGATTAGGTTGCCTAATCTTCCCCTACAATGTTGGGATGAGATCAACATATGCAAAATTGCTTCTCAGGTAGGCAAACCATATCTTCTAGACGGAAACATATTTCAGTGGAGTCGGAGGGATTTTGCTCGAGTTTGTATTCGCATTCCTCTCGATTTGAAATTGCCTCAAGGAGTATGGGTGGAAGGTTTATTAGGAAAATTCTTTCAAAAGGTAGAATATGAAGGAATTTCTAAAAATTTTAGTGAATGTGGAAAAGCTGGTCATGATGGAAATACTTGTATAAGTTTAAAAGAAAAGCTGGGGCTTGATTCTGATGTTTATCATAGTGCTACAGTTGCTGAAGAATGGAATCCTCATTTTGTTGGTGTCAAACCTCATAATGAGATGGATAAAGCAGCTGATGTAAATTGGACTGTTGTTAAACATGGGAAGAAAAATGTTAGGAGAAACTTGGATCACAGAAATTTTTCCAATAGGAAATTTTTGGTCCAAATGAAGAAAATTTACGTCCCAAAGATTGGTGTTCCTAATTAGAAGAATTCGATTGGTTTGAAGGCTATTATTCCAGTTTACAAGCCAGAGGAGGAAGTTAGAGCTTCACAAGTGCCAGTTAAGGAGGCTAGTTCTGAAGAGGTTTCGGATGTTGATAAGTAGCTTGATATTTCAGTAACCAATCTTAAAGGTAGAGCTTCCCATGTGCCAGTTAAGGAGGCTAGTTCTGAAGAGGTTTTGGATGTTGATAAGAAGCTTGATATTCAAGTAATCAATCTTAAAGTTATACCGGAGATGAACGTTGCTGTTGAGATTCAGAATCAATTTGCTTCTCTTTCTAATTTAGAGGAAGGAAATCAGGTGGCTGAAGATGTTAAAGCTAATGGAGGTCCTGAGGAAGGAGAATTAATTAGATCTCCGGATGGAGGCAGTATTTGTTATGAGGACGGGAATGGGATGATAAATTCAGGGTTATCAGTAAAAAAGGATAATTCTTTGGAGAAACCAATCTCAGGGAAGAATCATTCTTCGGAAAGGAAAGCTAAACTCAGTAAGGAGCTGAAATCCCTGGGAGCTGGTAATATCATTCCTCATAATAGGAAAGGGGAGAGTGGAAAGTTAAAAATGGTTGGGGGCCCTTCCCCCATCATTAAATAATGAGTGCTTTACTTTTCTGGAATTGTAGAGGAGCCAAGAAGGTGGAGGCTGCTCTGTATCTTAAGGAGGTGATCAAGGATCACAGGGTGTTCTTTGTTGGTTTGTTGGAAACGAAGATTAATTCAATAGACAGTAATCAAATTATGAAGCTTCTGGGTAACAAGTGGAGTTTTTTTATTGTCCCGGCAGTTGGCCTTTCAGGGGGTCTGTTGGTAGTATGGAGGAATGATTTAGCTGATTTTTCAGCAATAGAGTATTCTTCCCAAATGGTGGTGGGTAATTTGAAGGTGTTAGGTAAAGGCTGCTGGAAGGTGGCTTCGGTTTATGGTAGCACCGTAGCTCAGGAAAGAAAATTGCTTTGGGAAGGTCTTGGTAAGCTTTTCTCTGATGATCTTCCTTTGGTTATAGGAGGGGACTTCAATTGTATTCTTTCACAGGAGGAGAAAAGAGGCGGGAAAAAATTCAGCTTTACCCAAGGTTCCAAGGATTTTCAGAGTTTCTTGATCAACAACGATCTTCATATGGTTAAATCGATGGGGCCAAGATATAATTGGTGTAATAATAAATCCGGTAGCAATCGTATATGGGAGAAATTGGACAGGTGCCTAATCAACTCCTCTGCTTTAAACAGTATTCCTTTAGCTCTTGTCAAACACCTTCCTCGTATTGCTTCGTACCATTGTCCTATTGTGATAGACATATTCAAACCGGTGGAATATGTGAAGAAGGACATTCGTTATGAAGAGGTTTGGGCCTCTTATTATGGTGCAATAGCACTAGTTAGAAAAATATGGGAGAAGAAGTGTTATGGTGACCCTGCTGATATCCTAAATAAGAAGTGTAAGAGAGCTTTAAGGGCTC
The DNA here is from genome assembly GCF_001605985.2 of Dendrobium catenatum. Taxonomy (NCBI): domain Eukaryota; kingdom Viridiplantae; phylum Streptophyta; class Magnoliopsida; order Asparagales; family Orchidaceae; genus Dendrobium; species Dendrobium catenatum. The sequence continues at coordinate 70,099 of NW_021319528.1, read as the reverse complement.
TCTTTTTCTGGAGCAAAGAGAAACATAAGAATTTGTGTCAGCTGAGAGATAACTTGAAAAAGGAAATCCTGGAAATTCAGGAAGAAGAACCGTATGAAGGGATTTCATTCGACCAATTGCAGTTGTTAAGAGGTAAAATAAACGAGCTTAACATCACTTTGGCCAGACTCAACACATGGTGGAAGCAAAGAGCCAAAGTAAGGTGGATGGAGGAAAGTGATTGAAACTCATCGTTTTTTCATAACTTTGCCAATGCTCGTAGAAGTAATAACTGGATACATTATATCAAGACGGTAGAAGCTGTGATCACAGAGGATGAAGCAAAAATCCAAAGACTTTCTCTCACTATTTCAAGTTAAAATGGCAACAAAGGAATTCTTCACTGGATGGATGGCCAAACCCGTCAGCAGACATTGGGAAGGCGGATCAAAATATGCTTGAAGATGAGTTTACCAGGGAGGAATTGCAGTTGGTGGTAGAAAAAGCGGAAATGAATATCTCCCCAGGTTTAGATGGGATATCATACTCATTTATGAAAAAAATTTGGAGTGTGATCAAAGAAGATGTGTGGAATGCGGCTATTCACTTTTTCACGGCAGGTATGATGGATGAGTCTTGGAAAGAGACTATGATAGTCTTAATCCCAAAAATCAAAAATACTCAAGAACCTACAAACTTCCGGCCGATTAGTCTTTGTATGACTATTTACAAAATTGTTGCTAAAATGCTCTCAAATAGGTTGGAAAGAGTTATTCATAAGATTGTTTCGGTGGATCAAGCAGCGTTTGTAAGGGGTCGTTCTTTATCTGATCATGTTCTTTTGGCACATGAGTTTTTTAACAGGTTCAGATGGTCCAGATGTAAAAAGGGGATGTTTGCTATTAAACTTGACATGGAGCAGTCATGTGATAGTATGGGGTGGTTGACATTAAGGTAAGTTCTATTTCATTTCAATTTTCCAATCAAATTTATAGAACTTTTGTTGCAGTGTGTTCTTAATCCCAAATTCTGTATTTTGATTAATGGAAGGAAAACTAGTTGGATAGAAGGAAAGTGTGGATTTAGGCAAGGATGCCCTTTATCCCCATTGTTATTCATATTATGCTCCAAAATTTTTTCTGATGCTTTAAATGGTAGAATGGGTAAAGGAGTTTCTGTTTCAAGGCTAGCTCCCAAGGTGTCTCACTTGCTTTATGCGGATGACATATTATTGTTTTCTGAAGCCAAGTTAAAGGAGGCAAAGGAATTGAAACGGATCATCTCTAAATATTGTGAGTGGACGGGTCAAAAAGTAAATGAATCCAAATCCATGATCATCTTTGGAAACCACAGAAGGAGAAGAATGAAGAAAGCGGTAATCAATGTTCTGAATTATAAACAGGTGAAAGAGCTTACCTACCTTGGGGTTAAAATGGCTTTAAGAAGATTGAAAATTGTAGATTTCCAGTGTTTGCTAGACTCTGCTGCTAGCAAATTAAATATTTGGGGAAAGAGATGCATCTCTCTTGAAGGTAGATTGGTTCTTACATAATCAGCCTTTGTTTCTTTACCTTTGTTCCTATCTTCTCTCTCTTCTGTTTCTTTAAGCATTTTAAAAAAATTTGATAAGTTGTGTAGGGGGTTTATATGGAGTAAGAACAATGGTAAAGCTGGAATACATTATACTTCATGGAATTTATTATGTAAGTTGAAAAGTGAAGGTTGCCGGGGGATGTTCTCGGCTGTTGAAAAGGTGGGTCCACTAAGAGCAATGTTTGCTTGGAATTTCATCAATAAACCAGATTCTTTGTTGAACCAGGTGTTGAAGCTAAATATGGGGAAGATGTGTGGTCTTCTTATATAAAAACTGGATGTTCACCTACTTGGAAGATCATAACCAAGGGAGCTAAACACCTTAAAAAGGTAGTGAGATGGAAAATTTCGACTAGATCTTCAATTAATTGGTATTCGACACTTGGATCTTGGAGAAGTGTATTGCTAGATGGCCGACTTTTGTAAATATTCAAGATCCTTCTGAATTCAAACTCAGCTACTTTATTAAAGAGGGTCAATGGAAATTGGATAATTTGAGAGAAGTGTTTGGAGAGCAACTTATTGATTTAATCCTGAGAACACCGGTTGTAGAAGGAGGGGTTGCGGATAAATTGGAGCTTATGGGGTTATTTTCTGGGAAATCCATTGTAACTCTAATAACGGATGTTGATGCGGATCAAGAGGATAGAAATAATCACTGGAATTAGATGAAGAGGTTAAAGCTGAATTCAAAGGTAGAACTTTTCTGGTGGAGACTTTACAATAATGCCATTCCTTCTAATTGTCTGCTTGTTAGTAGAAAGCTCAAAACTTTTTCTGGTTGCCCAAGGGGATGTGACGTTATAGAAGACATTGATCATACTGGAGGGAGGTTTTTTAAAATACGGAATGTAGCTGCTTTGTTTAATAAATGGGGATTTTAGGTTCTCCTTTTTGAAAGCTTTGAGAACTGCTTGGTCAGATTACAGAAGATGGTAGGGAGGGAATGTCTAGCTGCAAATTTGTTCTGCACAGTTATATGGCTTGTATGGAAGAGCATGTGCAAATTAATTCACGTGAACAAGGAGGATTCTGAACACTCAATTGCTGCAAATGCTATTTCTTATGCGGTAAAAAGTAAATTTACAAATCTCCAACCGGAAATCTAGGATGCTAACCAACGATTGCTGTCTTCTCATTGGTATCCCCCTCCTCCTAGTTGGATTAAAATTAATATAGATGGTACTCTAAAGAAGAACAACAGAGCTGGAATTGGAGGTGCTGTAAGAGATGACAAGGGTCGATTCTTGCTAACTTTCGGTAATCCAACACAGCACTAGGATGCGGCTCAAACAGAATTATTTGCTGTGTTGCTTCTAAAGAATGTGGTGAAAGATTGGATGTATGAAGCTCTAGGAGTTATTATTGAAGCTGACAACCGGAATATCATCAACTTGCTTCAAATTTCAGTCAAAAGGTGGATGGTTAGCAATGTTATTGAGGATAGTTTAGCTTTCTTACTTGATTTCAAGCAAATTATTTTTTCTTATTCTAGTAGACTTGGTAACAAATTAGCAGACATTTGTGCTAATTTGTCTATTGATAGATCTTTTTTGTGGGAAGATCTTCATGGTAATTCCATTCCTCCTTCTTTCTTGTATTGTTTGAAGGAGGAGTGTGATGCTTTAGATGTTCCTTGACTGTGTTGTTTGTGTTGTTATTTTTTTCTATTTTTAATGCAATTTGATGCATTGGTTTTCCAAAAAAAAAAGATATTTAAAATTAGAAATTTTAGCATCTTGCACTAAAAGAAAATGGTGGGGAAATATCAGATGGACCCGATCAAGATCCCATAGTTTTGTCGTCCTGTGTCATCATGGTCCTTGGTCTACTTAGTTAGAGTAGGTAGTCGACCCAACCTAATAGAAGAATCCTAATCAATAGCCATGGGTTGCATTGTCCAAGGGTAACTTATAGGCCTTGGAATAATATTTACCCAATGGGACATATTTGAATCCACCTTAGCTAACAAAGGGATTTGTGCCTTATCGATTATATCCTATTGATTCATATCTTAAGGATTTGATCCCATTAAGGAGCATGTAGGCCTTGGCCATAATCATTATGTAGTGGTGTCATTTGTTAGCAAACCACCTAGTTCGGAGGGAACTTGTCATAACCATTTATCTTGTGGTGCCATTTATTGGTAAAATGACCAGTTAAAGGACATTTGCACATCCTAATAGATAAGAGATTGTTTGAGAATGTATCCTAGTGATATTCTCGATTAGAGATTAGCTCTTTATGAGTTAAATTATTTTTATTTTCCACCTCAACAAATCAGGATGGATTCTGCTTTAAGAATTTGGATGGATTATTTCGATTTTAAAATATTTTTGGGTTTTGGAATTTTTGCAGTTTTGGACATTTGAGCTTTGGAAACATTTAGAATTTTAAATTTTTTTAATATCCTCTAGAAGGCATTTTTAATATTTGAAATTAGCCCCTCTATTTGAGATTTTATGTTCAACATGGTAATCATTAGGGTATATGGGAAATTATATTTTTGTGGGAATTTGAACTTTATTGAAATTTGGAGGTATTTGTAATGGTTGGAGTTAACCCCTCCAATTAAGATCTATGTTCAGCTTGGCCATTATTGGGGTAATGGGGTCATTTTTTATTTTTGTATTTTGTGAGAATTTAAGAGCATTTTTAAAATGTAGGATCCCCTCCAGTTAAAATAAGCATTCAACAGGGGTATTATTGGAGTGTTTGGGATCATTTCCATTTGTGGATTGAATTTTGTTGACCCTACCGAGCTGTCGATAGAGGACCGAGTTTCATAGGCTTTGTGCCTTGCTGATGAATGTCTTTTATCGATCATAGATTTTGAAGGCCTTATATTAATATATAAAATAGATATTTTGGTCGACATCGTAATCATATATCTATTGGATAGATTGAACTTTGTTGACTCCTATCTATCTATATAGAAGGATTATACTTAAATTTTATTTATTTATTGATCCACGCATCATCCGTAGACATCACGTGTTTACCCATAACACGCTCATCAGTACCCCTGCAGGTGATTGGAGGGTAGCTTATACTTATTTGTTGAACCTTATCGGCTCCTAATTACTTCCTTAAGATGATTGAGTTCATGTTTATTGACACGCGAAGTTTTCCTAGACCTCATGTGTGTTCCTACAACACACTTACCAAGGCGAATGCATGTTTTTTGTGATTGCAATTGCCCTTTTATGTACCTAAGTGCATATCTATTACAGTGCAGGTGCTGGGGCATTTTGGGATGCTTTAGTTGTACATGTAACTGCCATTTGAGTGCACACAAAATTCCATTTAAGAACTTATATATGCCTTCTGTCTGCTAATACGAGTGTTGCAAATTTGGTGGTATGACATCATAAGTTTAATTTCATTTGAGAATTTTAAAATACCTTTATATTATGGGTTGCCCGTTATTTTGTATAGCAGACTGTCGTGCACTACATATTACTTTTTTGAAGGTAGATTGTAAAGCATGAACGAATTTCCCACTATCACAAGTAGATGTTGCTATCTATTATAGTTCCCTTGCATCATTCATGTTGAAGACATGTTAAATTCATAGTGAGTTTCCTATAGAAGCCATTGGAACTAATATTAGTCATATTTTTTATTCATTTTTATGTGGTCTTTTGTCTTTGATGGGGAATGACATATTACATGTTCACAAAAGGATCACTCACCTTTGTAGTATACTTGCTACTACTACTTATAGGTGAGATGTGAACGTTTTTTTAATGCCATTATTTTCACTCACTAATTGATGGTTTCTGCAAGATACTATATATGCTGGAAGCTCTTGCATATTTGTTGCAATCCTTTTTTGCATTTTTTTTTATAGATGACATACATTGTGTATGGCGGCTCTCCTGCAAAGGCCTGTATATATTTATAATTATTATGTTCCTTGTACATAGCATCTTTGAGGAACATCTGTATTTGTATGAAGCTTCTATATATTTTTAACTTTCTACCATTGCTTGTAGAGGGTTTAGTGTAACTATTTAACATTGAATTCTTATTGAATGCAAGGATGTCCTTAGCATTTACTACTTAATGTTTGTTTCCACTCATAGGTGAGTGTCATTATGCATTAAGGACCTCTAATAGGTGCTTGTAGGATCCTTCATTGGATGTATTTCTTATATATCTTGCATGTGATGTGCATAATAGGTATTCTGTATCGACCTGTAGAAGCTTGCATCTGTTATAGTATTGTTCTGTTTCTACCCTCATAGCTTGCAAGGGTTTATACATTTGCCTTATATTGGATAGTTGTTTTGACTGTAGAGGTGCTATTGTATTTTTACTATGACAGCTCATAGGTGTTGTGCAATATGTTGTGGATATGCCATCTTCACTTATACTGGATACTTCTTGCATATTGACTGATGAATGGATTGATTTTTCATCAAATTAATTATGCACATTGCTCAATGGACTATCGCAATTATTTGCAAGGAATTATATCACTCGTAGGCACTAGGTTGTATGTGCCAAAGTTCTTCTATCAATGCCTGCATGGAATTCGTTGTACCTAATATATATCCGTCACATATTCTTCACAATTGACTCATGAATACATAGCTATGTTCATTACAACTATCACTTTCCCTTCCACAAGTACGAGTGTTGTATATGAATGAATATCAATCATAGGTGAGTTCTATTTGTTGATATTTGCATTCCATTCATCATGTTAACTCTTGGTAAATTCTTTTGGATTTTATGTCATTGCCTAAAGAGTCCCTAAGCAAACTATAGTGGAAATTTTATCTAATACATATCCTGGTATCCAATGTAATTTTCTTAAACCAATCAATTGCATGAGTTTCCCATATCATTTTTTTTGCAAATTTGTATAATCATCTACACTTATATTGCTGAAATCTGTTTTGTTTTTGTTGATCAATTCTTGCAAGTATATGTCATATCCTTGATTCTTTTTGAAGATTGCTTGCAAATAAAATGATGAATTAATTCTAGTGCATCATAAGAGACTCTGATCATTATAAGTATTCTAATGTTGCTTACGAATATATTACCTCCCTTGTATATGATCATAGGTGAGTTATCATGTTTATTGAGAGCATGTATTATTGATTATGATCAAGTCATCAAATTATTCCTTTTAAAACATAAATCCCTAGGTTCACAAGTTTCATATATATTCCTTTGTAGTTTGTTTAAGTCACCAGTGTCCTTGCAAATTAAATTGCATGATATAATAGGTCCCATTTTTCTTACTTGAGTTTTAATTCTTATTATTTAGCTCAAATCAAGTTAAAGCAGAAATTTGTTAGTCCTGTGATATTTAAAAATTTTCAAGTTCAAGTTAAAGTTTGAGTTTGAGTTCACTTCATTGTTGATTGTTCAATGTCAAGTTCCTTGAGTAATGTTAAAGTCAAGGTTTACTTCAGTTTTTGTTTTACTTAGACCTATAAATTTTAATATGAATCACTTGATTCTGCTTAAAAGTCCAAGTACCAGTCTCCTATCATTGAAAATTTTAGCAGCCCCCCAACGTTTTCCCTATTTAAGGGAAAAACCAAGAGACAGCCTTGCCCTCTACGGTACATGAGAGCTTCAGGTAGATGTAGGGTGACACCACGGCTGTACAATCTTTGATCCCACCATGCAATAAGAGCGTGTATGGGAGCTTAAAAATACCTTTTAAAAAGAACAGTTTGCTTTCACCAGAAGTACAGAGCCACGTATAGGTATTTAAGATTTTCCCCACCACGCTACAAGAGCGTGTATAGGGCCTATATGCCTCATCGTATTTGTCACACCGGATTCCCTCTTACCATACAACAAAAGCACGCATAGATGGTTTTTCAACTTGACACAAATGTCGAAACCAAAATTTTGAGTGAAATGAGCAAAAAGCATTCCCTTCTCCACTTTTTTTTTTATTTTCTTTTTCTTTATCACTTTTGTTTCTTTTTCTTTTCTAGCATCACTCTTTTTTTTTTTTACAAAAAAGGATAGGGGATAGGGCTGCTGGAGAACTTCGATAAGAGTTAAACAAGAGACAGGGACTTAGTGGGATTTCAGGCTAGATGAAGGAGCAATGGAGGTTGAAAGTTTTTGTTTTTGGAGCAGGAAGGGAGGCCGACTGAGGCAACTTGATTTGTAGTTAGGTAAGGAGATCTCCTTTCCTCTCTATTTCTCTCTCTCTCTCTCTCTCTCTCTCTCTCTCTCTCTCTCTCTCTCTCTCATTCACTCTCTCACTCTCTCTATGTGTGTGTGTGTGTGTGAGTGAGTGTGTGTGTGTGTTCTTGTATATGTGTGGATCGATGGCTTACAGATAGGAGATCGATGGGATTAGAGGTTCAGGCATAAGGAGATGGATGGCTGTGGGTTTAACATGAAAGGAAGAGATATAGGCATATGAGCTATAGACGGCTCATCAATGAGGGAGGACTTGGCTTTCTTCTTCAGCTAGGGATTTTGAAGAGAAGAAATTAGATAAGAGGCAGCTTAGCTGAGGTAGGTCTTGGGTTCAGTCATTTGCAAGAAATGGGGATTGAGAAGTTGGATTTCGACAATGAAAAAAGGACATGACGGGATTTTTGTGTTGGCAGAGAGGAAAAGTGCGAAAGCTTCTTTTTATTGGCATATTTAGGGGCTGTTTGGTAGCAGGATTTAGGCCGGATTTGAGGCGGATTTGAGCGAAATCCAGCCAAACAGCCTAAAATGCAAAACCAAATCTCACGGCAAGTGAAATCCGGGATAGACGGAAAATTCTGCCGATTCGAGCAAAATCCGGGATTTCAGAAATCCTGTATTTTGCGGGATTTACGAAATCC
>NW_021319528.1:43436-61560 GCF_001605985.2 Dendrobium catenatum | reverse complement strand
TTTATATTTTTAAATTATATATTTTTTTTAATTTGATTTTTAATTCATAATTCATTATCATATTAATATATAAAAATTAAAAATTAATTGTAATTATAATTTATAACATATAAACAAAATAGCACACGCTATTTGTGCTTTCAGTCGTGCGTCGTAGCCCATGCATGGCATAAATACCGTGCACTATTTTAATGTGCCGCTGCACACGTTATTTTGTACCGTTGACATGCATGTTGTCCAGTAGCTCAAAAGAATTAGTAATATGGAATGGAATTAATGCCTACCTCCGACTATCTTGGAGCCTACATCAAAATCTAATATATACTGTTGAAACTCAAACTTATATGCATTCTTTCCAATAACTCCATAATATATTTATATTGATACATCACTTAGCTTTCCCTTTTTTTAAAAGAAAGACCAGCGGTATAATAATATCAGCACTTTTCTTCCCTCAACCTCACGAAGAGAACTATAAAAAATTTCAGTATGTCTTTTCTTAATTCTTGAAAACGAGAAATATAAATTTTAGTTTTTATTTTCAAGCATGGAAAGAAGAAAACGATCATGTAAAGCTAGTCCATTTTCCTTTGCAATGTCCAATGAAATATATAGGAAAGAACATTACTTAAATTAGAACAAATTGGTTGTTCATTTAATGTAATCCACAAAATTAGCACATTTTGTAGAGCATAAGGACAATATTCATAAATAGTTATAGCTTCAAGGAAGGAAGTGATAACAAAATTATATGGAAAACCGTGGGCATAACAAAACATATGATGCTCACAAGCTATTAACATCGCTAAATAAGTTAGAATACTAATTGCAAAGTGCAATTTCTAGAAGAAGAAAGATGAAAGCTTCATGCCAACATTATAACAGTTTGTGCCTTTTTATAAAATAATTCTTACATGATATGTAAGGAGGGCAGTCAAAGCATTATGGAGATTTATCTCCTTGCTATGTTGATATAGAGCCTCCATTTCAAACAAACACAATGCTTCAACATTTGCATATGCCATAAAAAGGAAACTAAGTACAACATTATATCATGTATATGTATTAAATTAATGAAATTTCAATTGTTAAACCTCAAAACTCAAGATTATAGGTATTTAAAAAAAAAATACACTAAACCACATTACTATTTTTTAAAATAAAATTTTAGTTAGCGAAAGAAACTATATGTGATTTTAAAATCAAAACGGAGCATATCCAAATCTATTGATATAGTAAAGTAGGAATAATTATAAAACATGAAAATTTGACTTTACAACATTGATACAAGGTGTAGTGCTTCAGTATATCAATTATTATATTGTACTGCATTCAATATTAACATAGTTTTATCATAAAGATAGATGTTAGATTACAATAATAAAATAATTGAAGTACACTAAAATTTTATTAAACATGACATCAATTTTCACATGTACGTCGTTACATCACATTACATCTATTTGATGGGGCCCGTAGACCTCCTATCTATTTAGCATATATTGTATTAGACCCTTATGCCTCGATACAATTCTTTTTTTTTTTTTTTTGATGAAATGCATAAAGCAATATTATTAAAGATAAGAAAGATACAATCAACTAAGTGATTGCACCACAATCACATTCCTCCTTGAGTAAAGAAACAAAACAAGGATGGACCTTATTACTACTAAGTTCATCCCAAAAGAAATCTAATGAACATGCATAGTTAGAACAAAAATCAGCTAACTTATTGCATTTTCTATGAACAAAATGAAAAAGAACATGATTGAACTCCGAGATAAAATTGAAGTCAAGTATGCTTATGCCTTCACCTTTAACTACCTCCTTATCATAGATTTTTTGGATAGAATCTATAATATTTTTATTATACTCCTCAATGATAATTCCTTTATAATCATATCTCCATTCATGAATAAACCTCTTCTTAGAAAAAGTTGCAAAAAGTTCCAATTGAGCTGAATCCCAATGCCTACAATTCACCCCAAATGCACATAAAAATCTTCCTCTATGATCTCGGAATACCCCTCCAATACCTGCATTGTAAATAGATTTCATTTCATTCACCTCTATCTGCAAAATAATCCAGAAATTTTATATCATGATCCATATTAGCTACAAAGGTTGTCCATTTAGCTATGGATTTATTAAATATTCAAACATCCTCCAAGAAGTTTATATTGCTGCCCATAGACACTTTCCACCTTAAAATTTTTTTAAGGGAATGAAATCCATTTAAAATGATTTTGACACTAGAAGAGCTATGTTTTTTAAGCTGAATATTCCAAAGATGATTGCCATACTAAGCAACCCAAATTCTATTGAGTAATGAAGATGAACCTGAGATGAGGTTCCAGGCAAATTTAGCTCATACGGGACCAACCTTGGAAACCATGGATTGGATACCATGTCCTCCCATTCTATGTGTGATGCATAGGACTTCCCATGACACATAATATAACCCTTTACTACCATCATGTTTGTTCCACAAGAATTCCCTACATATTTTATCTAGTTCCTTTAGTTTTCCCAATGAAACTAGAGAATGAGTAATATGATAAATAAGAAAAGAAGAGATAATAGATTTGATAAGAAGAAGCTTACCAGCTAGAGAAATATATTTATTACCCCATACATTCAAAAACTTATTCGCTTTGTCTACCAGATGGTAGAAATCTATCTTTGAAGTTCTCCTCAACACAATATTAATCCTAGGATACTTTAACTCTTCCACCACATTGAATTTCAGAATTTTGGCTAAACTTCTTCTTCTCAATCTAGTAACTGATTTCCCAAATAAAATGGAAGATTTAGGAACATTGATATTTTTCCCAGACCAATTACAATATCCTTCCAGAATTTCTTTAGCTTTCTTAACACTTATACCATTGGCTTCTAGGAACAAAAGAATGTCATTAGAATATAATAAGTGAGAGATTTTCTCATCATTAGGAGCTACTTTTATACCTAATCCCTTCCCATTATGGGTAATTGCATCACACAAAAGTTGAGAACATAAAATGAAAAGATAGAGAGATAGGGGACAACCTTGTCTAAAACCTCTTTTAGCCTTGATCCAACTCGATTTGCTTCCATTAATAATTATAGAAAAGTTAGTGTCTGAAACACATTGAAAAAGGTAGTTAGCAAATTTATCTGGAAAACCCAAATTCTTCATAACTTGATTAAGGGTTGACCATCCCATACTGTCATAAGCTTGCTCCATGTCAATTTTAATTTCCATAAGCACTTTTTTAGATTTGGAAAATCTAAATTTGTTACACACTTCATAGGCTAACAGAATATGGTTTGAGCTAGGCGACCTTTAACAAAAGTTGATTGTTCCTGAGAAATAAGTTTTGGAATAAAAATCATTATCCTGTTAAGTAACATTGGCTACAAACTTATAGATAGATAAATAGAGACTTATGGGTCAAAAGTTATTAGGCTTTACCGGATTCTCAGTTTTTGGAATGAGAACAACCAATGTATCCTTCCAACTAGGATTCATAATTCCCAATTCAAAAAATGAATGAATAGCCTTCCACACATCATTTTTAATAATAAACCAAAATGTTTTAATGAAGGAATAAGAGATCCCTTCAATACCTCGAGAAATGTTGGATTCAAGCTGTTTAACCACACTGTCCATCTCCTCTTCCCTGAATTTTGTAGATAAGAATTCTCTATCCGAATCGTTTAGGACATTGAAAGGCTTAGGCCAACCTGATAAACTGCAATTTTTTTGTTCCCATTTGTTCTTGAAATAATTGAAAAATATACTTTCAATTTGGTTTTGATCCTCAGTAAAATTCCCATCTTTATCTTTGATTTGATGTATCCAAATAGCATTGCATCGACCAGATGCATACATATGGAAAAACTTGGTGTTTGAATAATCGTCAACTAACCACTTTGTCTTGCCTCTTTGCTTCCACCACGTGTTAAGCTGGGCTAGAGTAATATTGATTTCATGAACTTTTGATTTAAGCATTAGTAACTTATCCTCAGATAGCTCGCCAGCTTCTTCTTCTTCATATTGCAATTCCAAAACTTATCTCTTCAAACTTGCCTTCAATATCATCTGATTTTGATGTTTGGATTTACTCCAAAAATAAAGAGCAATAAAAACTCTTTTAAACTTCTTATTCAAATAGTTAACCGAATCACCTCTAATATTCTTCCTGCAATAGCAATAAAAAATTCCGGTTGATGCAGGATAAGAGGACCAAACTTCTTCATAACTAAGAAACCTATTTTTTCGGGCAGTAGGTGATAGTAATTTGATTAAAATGGGGCGGTGGTATGAAGAAAACCCGAGGAAGGTGCCTAACAGCATGGTTTTGAATAGTATCCTAAGCTATAGAATTCAAAATACATCTATTTAACCTTGCCAGTATTCGAGCTTCCCCTATCTTGTTGTTACACCAAGTGAACCTTGGGCCAATGAATTTCATTTCATGAATATCACAAGATTTTAAAAAATTGCTCATATCTTGGGCACCTTGAGATAATTTAAACTTTTTTCCTCCTTTCTTGTCTTCTTGAGACATTAACAGTTGAAATCTCCTCCTATGATAGTGGGCAAATTAGAATTTGAAATTCCTACAAGAGTGTTCCATAATCTTCTTCTTTTGTATGAATCATTACTCCCATAAACCAAAGCAATGAGCTATAAACCATTATTAAATATGTTTAATTCTCCCACAATAACTTGAGGAGATGTCACTAAGACAGATAAAGAAGCTAATTCTTTTCTCTTGCAAACCATTAGTCCACCAGATAATCCTTCAACAGGAAGTAAAAAAAATCCCAAAGCTTACCAATGAACCTGTCACAATCCTTTCTATCAAAGGAAGACATCTTTGTTTCAAAAATGCCATCAAAGATCACATCATGTTCATTTACACATTCATTCAAGTAGTGGGAGGCTTCCTTTATCCTAGCCCCCCTATAATTCCAAATATTAAAGAAGACATTATTGATAAGAATAGGTATTACTCCCTTTCCTACCTTTAACAAGCCCACCTTTTTTCCTTCCATGAGATATAATATTATCCTTTCCCGTGGATTTTAGCTCTTTTTGAAGTTTGAAGTCAGATTTTTTTTATAGGGAATACCTGAGTTCGCATGTAATCCCTTAGAACTTACTTGAGTTTGCAAGCATCCCTTCCCATCTTTGTCGTTTGAAATAGAAGAAGAATTAGCCTTCTCCAAGTTATCAACCTGGGAGCCATTAAGAGCAATTTCTTATTTATAATTGAAGTCTTTAACAACTTTAATTTCTCCTCTTGACATTTTAGAAATGGGTTTTATAGCCAACTTCTCATCACATTTAGAAGGTGTTGTTTTAATCGGCTCTATAATACATCCAGTTTTGATATTTTCTTCCATACATGTATCTTGCAAAGTCTCTTCTAGGATGCTGAATTTGTTCTTCAAACAAAATTCAGAGCTTTTAGTGTTTAGTAACCAAAGAGAGTTACTTTCATATGCAGATCCTGAAATCTAAAATTCATCATTATTTTGAGGTTCAATGATTTCACCATCTTCTATGTTGGAATTAATCTGAGCTGGAGGATCAATTTGAAGTTCATTTTTTTTATTAGAAGTAGTTTTCCCAAAATCTTTATTCTTCTTGAATTTGACCTGTATCCAAGGTCGTAATTCATCTTGATCTTTGGAATTTCCTTCTTCATGATTCACCCTTTTTTCACTAACATTTGAAATATGAACAAATGTTTTTGTATAAGAGTTATTTATAATAGGGCATTTGATCTTCAACTGTCCAATTTTACCACAGTGATAACATAGAGATGAAATCTTCTCATATTCTACCTTTTGGAATCTACCATGCATTCCCTCAATCCAAACACCTTTATTTAATTTTTTATCTAGCTCAATACGAACACAAACTCGGGCTTACTCCCTCTTTCCCCATTTAAATGAATTTCCATCTAGATATAAAGGAGCTCCTATCATACATGAAAATCTACAAATATTTTGTTCATCCCAACAATGTAAAGGTAAGCATGACATACGAATCCAAATAGGTGTTGTAAGACCTTTGAGAGATTTTGGGGAAAATGAAGGGGACCATTTATCCAAACCAATAATATTTCCTCCAATAAACCAATTACCTCCTTCTAAGACTTCTTCAACAGCTTCAGGTTTTTTAAAAGAATAGAGGATCCAATCAAGACCCAAGGTTGTAAGATGAAATTTCCCAAATTTAGACCATTGCTGTCTATGTTCTCTACTGTAAATCATGAATGGAATATTACTTTTTTTTTTATGAAATGCAATATTGCATTAAAATGAAAGAAAAGACAACATAATACAAACTAGGTAAAAGAAGATAATGGTTCCTTTATGAACATGAAAAAGGAACCTTATTGAAAACACATTTGTTGAAGTAAACTTAATATAATTGATATGAAACCCACTATTTCCTATTTTAAAACCGTTGAGATGGAGGGGATACCAAAGTTTTAAACAACTCAAGGGTTGGTTAGTATCCCAAAGTTCCCATCCAGTTAGAGAATAGGACTTAGTAATGATCCCATAAGTAATTAGAATAAGTTTAAAAAAAAAATGACAAATTAAAAGAAAAAAGAAGTAATAAAAGTTGAAAAGGAAAATACAACTTATCAATGACTTCCAAAAATAACCTCAGAATATCACTGACAGATATTCCATATGCTTTTTCCAACTTCCAAAGTCAAAATTCAAAGATAGTATTATGACAAACTCTTTGATAATTTGCTCCATCTTCAAGTATATATCAACTTAGTTGTTAGCAAAGAGAAAACCAGGTTGCATATTAATGAGATAATAGAGAGGAAGACCCTCTCATACCATTTTTCATTTTGAGTTCATCCAACCTTCTTCTAGGTAGATCTTTCACCGGTCCTAAGGCTTGAAGTTCTTTGAAAAATATGTGTTTAGAGTTGGGAGAATCAGTATTCTTGATAAAAAAACTATTTTCTTTCTTAAAAATAGTTTTTTTAAAATTCAAACTAATTGCAGAAGGAGGAGTAATATCTCTCAAACTGTCAATACTGTCTTTTATTCTTGAAAATATTTTTGAATTAGTAGTAGGAGAAGCAACCATTTTAAATTCAGCTGCAAAAACAGTTAAAGGAGTTACAACAACCAATTCTGTTTCAAAATTAATAGCATCCTTTTCTTCCTCCTGCATATATGATATTTTTAATTCATAATCTGATTTGTGAGCTCCCAACAATTCAGCACCATAAGTGGGTACGATAGAAATAGCTTTAAGCAAATTATCTTCATTACAAATGGCTCCCATAACTTCTTCCACAGTTTAGAATTTTTAAATTCAGATATTGAATTTGAATTTTTTATGAATTCATTTTCTGATTCATAAGCTCCCATTAGATCAGCATCAACAATAGCTACATTATAAGTAGCTCCTAAGGGATCAACCACCAAAATGGGGAATTCAGAATTCAAATTCTGAATGTCCTGAACTGGTTCCATAATTAAATCTGAAGACTTATTAGCCTCCATGTCTTCCTCTAGAATTTGTGGGATTTGAATTTGCAAATTTTCAGCAATTATTGGATGATCGACAGAAGAATCTGATTCATTGCTTACTGCATTTTCATCTCCTTCCATAATTTTAGCATATTCACGAGCTGCCAATGGATCAACAAAAATTTCTGAACCAGCACTAATATCTTCTTCATTTCCTTCCAAGAATGCATTTTTGACAGTAACACAAACATCTTTCAATTTTTCCTTGGCTGAGAAAACCTTGAATAGCTTTTTCTCAGAATTTTTTCTTTTTTTGCTTTTGTATTTCACATGCATCCAAGGCTCATATGGCTTGTCTTCATTTTGAAATGAACTTAAAGGGACATCTTTAACAAGTAGATTTTGATTATGAGATGTATTTTGGCAAACATAATCAATATGTCCAATTCTCCAATATTTGTAACAAAATGATGAAAGATTTTCATATTCAAACTTTTGAAAAAATCTACCATTAAGACCTTTCACCCAAATACCATAAGGAAGTTTAGAATTCAAATTAACTCGAATGCAAGCTCTAGCAAATTTCCTTCTCCCCCATCTAAACATGTTATCCTCCAATAATAAAGGAGTTCGATTTCTAGATACAATTCTAATGATATTGGATTCATCCCAGCAATGTAAAGGCAAATGAGGAAGACGAACCCAATTCGGAGAAGAAATCCCATCCAAAGAATTAGGAGAAAAGGTAGGAGACCATTTGTCTAAACCTACAACGAAGCCCCCTACAAACTAAGGATATCTGTTAAGAACTTCCTCCATGGCTTCATGTGACTGAAATGAACAAAGTAGCCAATCAAGACCAAGCAAGGTTATATGAAACCCTCCATATTTCATCCATTTCTTTCTTAGTTCAATTTAACACTTAGAAAAAGGAAAGTTTTTTCTATGAATTTTAACAACCAATGAATTGCTCAAAACTTGAACATTAGATTTTTCCTTTTCCATGTCAAGTTTAACAACATTTGCATCTCTATTATCATCTTAAATTTTACTCAACAAATTAATGCCCTTTCTTCAACTTTGGAATAGAATATTACTACCCAAGACATTAATGACCAATGAATTCCTCAAAATGAGAGAATTAACATTTTCTAGTTCTGAATTCATAATTATAGCAATTCCATCATCAGTAACAGGAGTTTTATTAATATTAATATTATAGTTAAGAATACTATCTTTAGGACCATTTTCTACACTCTTAGCCATAACATCACAGGAATTCTTCTCAACATTAACAGATTGCAAGAAAGACTTAACAGGAAAAACTTTGCAAGGATCAGAAGGTTGCTTATCATCAGAATGAGATATATTGTTAACATCATTCAGGATATTCGCATTTATCGCTGGCCACAGGTCAGATAATGCATTTGAACAACCTAATTTATTAACGTAAATTTTCATTTCTGAAGAAGAAGCTTCCACATCATTAGATTTTTTATTCAAATTTGCACAAGACTCTTAAGTCGTAGAGTAATGTAACCAGGAATAATTAAAATACCTTTACCTTTAACTTCCACAAAATTAACATTCTTCTTCACAGGTGAATCAATTACATCTCTGATAACTAGAGGTCTTACAGCCATTCTGGTTTGCCCGTTTTTTTCTTCTGAATGCTGAAATTTCTATCATTGATCATCTTCTTCTCTGATTTGTCAATTTGAACTTCCAGTGTTGTTATGTGCGGGGACTAGAGGTCAGCTGTCATCCACCGTCATCACCGAGAGCCGGCGATGAAAGTTGCAGAAAAACTGCGAATTGAAAAATTCAAAATCAGGATGTTTCTCTCTCTAACGACAGTTTAATAAGAGGATTGTGATGCCTCCATTCAATTCACATATATAGTAACAAGCCCTTATGAATCATAAAATTTTTTTCTAAAGAGCATTCATAAATACATTTTGAATATTCATTAATCTATAGCCAAAATACATAAAATTTCATGGAATTTTAAATAAATGATGAAAATATAATTTTTTTTTCTTTTTAACATGACCAGAACATTCTATTCTGTAGTATACCAAAAGTTACATGATGTAAAGTTTTTCAATTCATTTTAAAAATTAAATCACCAAAACTCTCACAAAAATAACCCAAAATAAAAATTGAGATATGATAGCGATAACTATACTCTATCTTGAAAACTTTTCCCACTAACTCGTTGGTTAAAATTGTCTCTAATACCTCAAAAACCAACTTTCCCATATATAGGATCTCTCTCTAGTTGCACCCATAAAAATAATAAGAAGAATATAAAGAAATTAATTTGATATTTTTAAACATATCATCACACTAATTTCTTCCCCACTCCCACCCATGTACCTACCCATACCAATTGGGTATTGGTTGGTATTAGAACACTTATGGCCTCATGAGTGGGTTTGGTTGGGTACTTAACATAGAGGGATAAAAAGATTTCTATTTTTAATCATTATATGTCGTATATTAGAGTAATCCTTCTGACATATTACTCAGCCCTGAATCATGTTGAGACAATGATAAATTATGATATGGGGCTCAAAAGTTTACATTAAAAGAAAAGGGAAACAAGCCTCAAGTCCAACAGTCCATAGAGGACTGCATTAAAAAAGCATGAAAGGTTGTTATTTAAGTGTTGGTACAACATCTTGAAAGTTTCCATGGGTAGGTGTGGGTGGGCGAAGCCTACCCATGCATAGATTTGGCACCCAATGGATACCATCTAGGATCCCCTATAGGGCTTTGACAACTATCCAACTTAACCTCAAGTAAATTCACTAAGATCTTAATGGAAGATACCTTTCTGTCAATAACTACCCCAACAGGGGACAAGTGGGAGCACACCCTACCATTCCTATCACTTGAGGGATGTCCTAACAACACAAAGAGAGCACCACTCAACCTAGAATTATCCCTACCTCAACTCCAGTGATATGTTCTACTGATCTATAGCCTGATTATGTGGCATGTTAAACATTTTAATTCTAACTAGTTAATTATTTACTCTCTTTTCCAAATGAGGGGCGATAGGTTGCATGGATACTTAGATGGTCTAAGTACTTACTTTAGTAAACTTCATTTTATTTTTCTCAACCCTCTCATCATATAAGAGGTGAATAACTACCCTCCTCACTTATTTAGCACTCAAAATGGATAATTTGACTTAGTCTATTCTCTCTTAGTCACAACACATAAGAGTTCAAAAAAATATTCAAAGGTGTAAGAATATTGAGCATTGAACTGATACTTAATTGAAAGAAGTGGATAGCATTACAATACTATTATCATGAGGAATCATCATGATGCCTAAGGCTATAGTAAAAATAGACAAATAACTTTATGTTTACTTTACTTTTAATTATTTGATAACCATAATAAATGCTCTCCAATAAATTACTTATCCCTTTCAAAACGCACAATATAAAGGATCAAGTGAATCAGGGAGCTAAATGTAAACTCATTCATACATTCTCATTACAATGAAGTTCACTAGTCCTATAGTTCATTTGACTCGCCCTTCATACCAACATGCCAATAGCAAACCTCGCCCAAGAGGTCACCATCATTGCAAAGAGAGTTGTTCACAAAATTCTTTCCAACTCAATCCATTTGAAAAGTAGCCTTCACTAACTCACCCAACAGACACTTAGTGTAGGAAACTCATCCCAAAGTCCAAAACCTAGGCAAAAGTATGTTGATCATATTATTTGTCCATCAGATCATTACATGTGTCTTGAGCAGTTTGTACTTGGTCTAATTTATTAATGCCTTTTTTATGTAGCCTTCTCTATAGCCCTTAAATCCTTATAAATAAGGTTGTAGAGACACATTTGATCTTAGATGTTTTATAGGGCCAACAAAATATCTTGTTGAAACATGTTCACTATAAATAAGGTTGTTAAACTTAAGTTTATATCCCAGCGGCTAACCAAGACGGGGGGGGGGGGGGGGGGGGGGGGGGGGGGGGGGGGGAATTGGTAATTCAAAAAAATTTTACCCTCTTTTAAAATTTAAAACTGAGAATTTAACTTTAGTGAATTATATAGAAAAAGTTTTTGAATAACAAGTTAGAAACAATAAATATAAAAAAAAAGTAGCGAAAAAATAAAAAACACAAGATCTATAGTGGTTCGGTCAAACACGACCTACATTTACTCCCTGGAGGAACCTTCTGAGTGTTGTACTAATACCACTAGTGACTCTCCTTTTGCACCCACAGCAAGGCAGAGAAGCCTTTACAAAACTCTATTCCACCACTACCCGGTGCAGTAGAGAACTATCATCGTTTTACACTCTTCCCAGTGTTGGCAAAGAACCATCCGTCCTTTGACATTCTCTCGATGTAGGCACAGAACCAACATCCTTTCACACTCTCCTAGTGTGGGCAGAGAACCCTTCATCCTTTCACACTCTCTTAGTGTGGGTAGAGAACCATTCGGCTGTTCACACTCTCCAAGTGTAGGAAGAGAACCCTTCGGATGTTCACACTCTCCATGTGTAGGGAGAGAACCCTTCAGCTGTTCACACTCTCCAAGTGTCAGTAGAGAACCGGATCTCCTTGACAGATCTTCTTCATAAGAAATCTAGAAGGAAGAGAAAAAAAGAGTGATGTAATAACAAACCAAGAGTAGAGACTCTTACCTTTGAGTACCAAGTGAAACCTTCACGCTTCAATGGCAAGAAATCTCCTTCAAACACTCTCTCACACTCTCTTCTTGATTCTCCTTTCAATTGGCATGAAGATCAGTGAGAAAAAAGATTAAGTGGTAGTTTAGATTGGACTTTATATAAGAAAGACATAAAAAAACATTCAAAAAGTTACTAAAATTCAAGTCTGTGTGGAGTGGATCGTCCCGTACGATCATGGATCATCCCTGACGATGTTACTTAATTCAGTTGGAAATGAACCCAGTTTATATTGATACGAACAGACTTTGTATATGATAATCTTCCTGTACAAACAAGGTTCATCCGATAGGAACGGTTATACCATAGGTCGGTTCCAAAAACTGCAGGAAGTTGCCAAATTTTTTAAGAGTCAGTTCGATTCGTCCTGGGATGAATATAAGTTCATTCCAACAAAAATTTTATAGAGGACATTTCTTCCTAGCACGAATATGGATTTCATTTGGATGAAAATTTTCCAGAGGACATTTCATCCTGGTACGAATTTGAGTTCGTCTAGACAAAAAAATTCCAGAGAGCATTTTTTCCTAGCACGAATATGAATTTCATCTGAACAAAAATTTTCCAGTGGAAATTTTGTCCTCGAAAAAATTTGAGTTCGTCTGGACAAAAATTTTCCAGAGAGCATTTTGTCCTGGCACGAATATTAATTTCATCTGAATGAAAATTTTCCTAGAGGACATTTCATCCTCGGACAAATAAAAAATTCGTCGTGGAGGATCAGGACTTAGAAAAATTTTCTTCGCTTCCAGTTCGTTCCATTGCTCTTCCATGGAGATAACTTACTTGATCCTCCTCTACAAACTATGTTCATCCCGTATGATCAGTGTAATTTTTTAAAGATCTCCTTAAGTGTGTGTGTGTGTGTGTGTGTGTGTGTGTGTGTGTGTGTGTGTTTATTTACTCAATTACAATCACTCCCTCTCAAACTTAATTCAAAGAAAAGTACAAGCTTCAATTTATAAAATATCTCATACTGAATTTGATTTGAAGCCTTCAGTAGTATGGAGTTTTATTTTCCTGAAATGTTAGTTCACACAAGAGGAAAAAAAAATCTTCCAAAAAGTGTTAAGAGATAACAACACATAAAACAATAATATTTTGAATCATCAAAATTATACAAGTTGCAAGAATGTAAAACATGCAAATAGCAACTCTATTAACATATCTTACTTCAAAAAATATTATTTCTCCTTTCATTCTTCCAATAAGTTCTCATGTTTGAGCAAAACCGATGTCATGCTCTTGCTCTCGCTCTCTTGGGTGTGCCAGGGCATTACCCTAGCCGCCCCTTCCGGTCCTTATGCCGCTCCTCCTCTGCATTTCATGCTGGGTGCTTCTTCTCAAGTGTCTTAGGGAAGCTTTCTTCTTCGTGTTTTTTTTACTCTTCGTGTTGTTTTCATTTTATTTCTTTTTATATGGTGCCTCCAAAATTTTGTGATCTTGATTTTTTGGTTGGATTCTCCCCTCTTTCTCTTAAGGATGCTCTTTCTAGTTCTTCGCCTTCTTCTATTGCCTTCCCTAAACTAAAGGTTTCTTATCATAGAGGTTTGCCTCCTCTATGGATTTTGGAGGTGGAAATCAAGTCACTGATTGCTCCTTTTGAATTTGCTATGGTTAGAAAATTTCCAGGCCATAGGCCATCCCTTGATGCAATTAGGGGATTCTTTTTCAAGCTTAAGCTTATTGTGGATGTTTCCATCACAGTTTGTAATAGTGTAATGTTTTGATTAAGCTCTTTAACGACTTGGATTATTATAGGGTATTTTCTAATAGATCATATTTTGTGAGTAATTTCTATATGAAATTCATTAAATGGCAACCTACCTTGGATATTGAGATTGAATCGCCTATTATCCCCATACATATTTCCTTCCTTAACCTTTGGCCTCGTTTGTTTGCCTCGCTTATTCTTCATGGATTAGATTTGATTTTTAACGAACCCTTAAATCCAGATAATGCTACCTCCACTGGTTCACGTTCATCTATTGCGTGCATTTTAGTAGAACTGGATGTGTCCAAACAGCTCCTAGAAAAAATATGGATTAGATCGAATAATATTGGGTATCTTCAATTTGTGGTTTTAAAGAATTTTTTTAGTACTATGAGCATCGTTTAGCTTCGAGCCATTCGAAAGTTTGTTGTAGGATTCTTCACCCAAACCTTATTTCCTCTGCCTTGCCTCCTACTTCTAATTCGTTGGGGGAAGGTCGCCATGCTGGTACTGATTTTGCTATGAATGGTTTTTCTGAGCCCTTTAATGTCCCAATTATTTCCTCTCCTTTTACTATTTCTCCTATTTTCGAAGGTTCTCCTCGTGTGGTCACTGCATCGGGTGTTGTCCTAGATTATTTAATTTCTCCTGAATCTCTCTAGTTTCATGATCCAGTTGTAAATGTCCCTACTAATTGTGTGGATGATGAATTAGGGGTGTATGGTGGTGTGGATGGGGTTGTATCCCATAATTTGGTGCCTCCCAGTGTGGCTGGGTCGGGTAACAACTATTGTGCGAATGTCATTGATAGTCCCAGTTAGGTGGAGGAGGGGGTTCTTGAAAGTTTGTTAGGGATGTTAAGCCTTATAGAATTGGCCCTAGCTAACCAGGAGGGGGGGTGAATTAGTATTTTTAAAAAAAAAATTCAACAAAGGCACAATCTCATAAACCAAAATCACACCACTAGAAAGTAAGTGCAGAAATTAAAATGCGGAAGCAATAAAACAATAACACAGAAGTTTATAGTGGTTTGGTCAACTTTACCTACGTCCACTTCTTGGAGGTACCCTCCAAGTATTGCACTACAAAATGTGTCTCTCCTTTAGCCCACACAGCTAGGCGGAGAAGCCCTCACAAAAAAGTCCTTTTTGCCACTCCGGCAAGGCAGAGAACCTATCTCCTTTTGCTTCCTCCTTAAGCTGGCAGAGAACCACGATCAGTTGCTGAAAACCTTACCTCTACCGACCCTTTCACGGATGAGAAACTCTAGATGAAGAAGAAGCAGAGCGATCCTTGAAGAACCCTTGTGAATCCCCTCACAAGCTCCCCCTCACAAGATCCTCTCTCTCTCTCTCTCTCTCTCTCTCTCCTCAAGGTCTTCTCAGGTCAAGGCAGTAGCAAAAGCTTATTAAAAATGTTAAACAAGAGCTCTTTAAATAGAAGAGCTCCAAAGGGGCTCGTTAATTGCACTAGGCGACATTATCATCCAGGATGATAAGGACATCATCCTGGCCGATCAGTTCAAAATGTGGAACATCGGCCAGACCATCGCTCTGTTTGGGAGCTGAACGATTGAAAAATTGACTTGATTGTCTAGGCCGATCTCACGATCGTCCTGGATGATTAGTTATAATTAATGGAAAATCATCGTGATCATCACCCTGTTTGGGTGCTGGCCGATATTTATCGTCCAGGAGTCAACTAAGGTTTTGAATACATCGTCCTAGCCGATCCAGAGATCTTACAGGCCGATATGATCGTATCAATCATACCTTAATTACTCCCCTTAATTGTAGGATCAATTTAGGCATAATTTGTAATTTCGGCCAGGACGATCTTGGCTGATCCAAAGATCGTCCTGGCCGATTTCTAAAAATATAGTATATCTAAATTGAATAAGGAAAAAAGTTCTTTCTATTTTGAGCTTATCGTCCTGGCCGATACAAGTATCGTCCAGGACGATCTGTTAATGACGGCTGCCTTTATTAAGAATCCTAATTATAGTCTATGTTTTGAACTCGATCGTCCAGGACGATACAAGGATCGTCCTGGCCGATGTGAGCAAAAATAGAGATTCTAAGTCTCTCAAGTGTGTGTGTGTGTAGGGTTACTTAGTATCAGTCTCTTTGACATTGCAAACTGACTCAAGAAGAGAAAAAAGTAAAATACAGACTAACTCAACCCTAGCTAGCTACTAAATCTTGAACTTGCATCGTTTGTTAATCCGATCTTCGATTCCTGAAATGTTAGAAGAAATAGTCCAAGAGAATCAGTAGTGTTTGCGAATAATCAAAACATAAGCCATGAAATCAAGTTTACAACAATCTCCCCCTTTTTGATGATGGCAAAACACTACGAAGACAATCAGTAAAAAATATTAAATGATCGACAAGTGTAAAAACATCATAAACTTCTCCCCCTTTTGACAAATCAAAAAGGAGGAGGGAACAAAAAATAAAAGTAAACCATTTTTTTTTTACCAAGGCATGAAGATGATGTAGTATTCCATATGATTGATTTAAAAACATGTGGGTTAATGAGTTAACAACTTCAATAATCCAAAGAATGGTAGAATATCCAGTCATGGTTACCCTTAGCTCAGACGTTTTCTTAGGGTAGAATCGTCTTTTGAAATCAATGACCTTACTCAAAGAATCAATTGGATATGAGAAGAAGAATCCATACATCACTTGGTTTAAGAAAAGATATCATATAAAATAATGAACCAAAGTAAATCTGTCACAATCGAAAAAAAATCGAAGTCAAGCCTTTGATACATGAAAACTTCTAAGTTTTTAAAGGATTTGAAAAGAGAGAGAGCTTGCTTTTTAGTGTGCTCATTTTATGCCTCTTGTCAATTTATTGGTGCTTGTGCACATCTTTTGCTTTTTGATATGTAATTTTTTTAATTTGGCGTCATTGCGCATCTTTTGTTGGCATCATTGGCCAATTTTTTTTTATTTTCACAAGCTCCATTCTCTTTTACAACTCTTAAAAAGTGCTTAGTTGTGAGTATATCTTCTAGATATTAGAGAATAGGGGCTCTCTCTCTAACATAAGGAAGAATTATCACAAACAGAATCAATAATCAAAGACAAGAGTAACGAGGGATCTTGATGTGACAAAAAGACTTTAAGCATTATAAATATAAGATAGATTTGCTTAAGCAGGCTTAAGAAAAGATCTTACTTTCATACACATTCTTTAATTTGAAATAGATTTTTGATTAGAAAAGAAAACTATGCCACTAAAATAGGTTAGAGAAAGAGACACAATTACAAAATATTTTTACCATCTAAGAGATTAAGAAATGAAAAAACATTGACTACAAATTTTCAAAAGCAAGGACAAGACATATGATATCATTTCAACGATGATTTTGAAAACTAAACTTTTAAAAAGCTTACAAAAGAAAGTAAAACACACCAAAAAAACTAAGAGCAAAGCAGAGGAAAAAAAAACAAAGAGCAAAAGAAAGAAAACAAGTTAACAGAAAAAGAACAAAAGCAAAATAAAGCAAATTAAAGATCAAGTTTTATGCATTTATATCAATCACACCCAATCTGGTCCTTAAAGAACTGAAAGTATAGAAGGCCAGTGGTTTAATAAAGATGTCAGCCAGTTGATTTTCAGTTGTCACATGGTGTAAATCAATGTCTCCCTTAGTCACATGATCTCTAATAAAGTGATGCCTAAGATCAATGTGCTTAGTCCTTAAATGTTGAATAGGATTCTTAGAGATGCATATGGCACTAGTATAGTCACAAAAGATTAAGATGGTGTCTACAGGTAATCCTAAATCCAATACCTATTGTTTCAACCAAAGGACTTGGGCCACACAACTTCCAAGAGCAATGTACTCAGCTTCAGTAGTGAAAAGTGCAACAGAGTTTTGTTTCCTACTAGACCATGAAATCAAAGACTGTCCTATGAATTGACAAGTTCCTGAAGTGCTTTTTTTATCCACCTTGCTTCCTAGAAAATCAGAGTCAGAAAATCCAATAATCTCAAAAGAGGTGCTGTGTCTAGAGTACCAAATCCCTAAGCCTTTGGTCCCCAACAGGTATCTAAAAATTCTCTTAACTACAGTCAGATGGGACTCCTTAGGGTCAGCTTGAAATCTAACACAAAGGCAAACACTAAATATTATATCAGGTCGGCTCGCAGTCAAGTAAAGTAAGGATC
>NW_021319528.1:5905-43336 GCF_001605985.2 Dendrobium catenatum | reverse complement strand
GGAATCATGAAAACTTCATAAGTTGCAAAAAATGTAAAGCATGCAAATAGCAACTATCTTAACAGGTTATACCATAGGTCGGTTCCAAAAATTGCAAAAAGTTGCCAAATTTTTTAAGAGTCAGTTTGCTTCATCCTGGGACGAATATAAGTTCATTCCAACAAAATTTTTATAGAGGACATTTCGTCCTAGCACGAATATGGATTTCATTTGGATGAAAATTTTCCAGAGGACATTTCTTCCTGGTACGAATTTGAGTTCGTCTGGACAAAAAATTTCCAGAGAGCATTTTGTCCTAGCACGAATATGAATTTCATCTAAACGAAAATTTTCCAGAGGAAATTTTGTCCTGGGAAAAATTTGAGTTTGTCTGGACAAAAATTTTCTAGAGAGTATTTTATCCTGGCATGAATATGAATTTCATCTGAACAAAAATTTTCCAGAGGACATTTCATCCTCGGACAAATAAAAAATTCGTCCTGGAGGATCAGGACTTAGAAAAAATTTCTTCGCTTCCAGTTCGTTCCATTGCCCTTCCATGGAGATAACTTACTTGATCTTCCTATACGAACTATGTTCATCCCGTACCATCAGTATAAATTTTTAAAGATCTCCTTAAGTGTGCGTGTGTTTATTTACTCAATTACAATCACTCTCTCTCAAGCTTAATTCAAAGAAAAGTACAAGCATCAATTTACAAAATATCTCATGCTGAATTTGATTTGATGCCTTCAGAAGTTTGGAGTTTTATTTTCCTGAAATGTTAGTTCACACAAGAGGAAAAAAAATCTTCCAAAAAGTGTTAAGAGATAACAACACATAAAACAATAATATTTTGAATCATCAAAATTATACAAGTTGCAAAAATGTAAAACATGCAAATAACAACTTTATTAACATATCTTACTTCAAAAAATATTATTTCTCCTTTCATTCTTCCAATAAGTTCTCATGTTTGAGCATAACCGATGTCATGCTCTCGCTCTCGCTCTCTTGGGTGTGCTAGGGCATTACCCTAGCCGCCCCTTCCGGTCCTCATGCCGCTCCTCCTCTACATTTCATGTTGGGTGCTTCTTCTCGAGTGTCTTAGGGAAGCTTTATTCTTCGTGTTTTTCTACTCTTCGTGTTGTTTTCATTTTATTTCTTTTTTTTATGGTGCCTCCCAAATTTTGTGATCCTGGTTTTTTGGTTGGATTCTCCTCTCTTTCTCTTAAGGATGCTCTTTCTGGTTCTTCGCCTTCTTCTATTGCCTTTCCTGAACTTAAGGTTTTTTTATCATAGAGGTTTGCCTCCTCTATGGATTTTGGAGGTGGAAATCAAGTCACTGATTGCTCCTTTTGAATTTGCTCTAGTTAGAAAATTTCCAGGCCATAGGCCATCCCTTGATGCAATTAGGGGATTCTTTTTAAAGCTTAAGCTTATTGTGGATGTTTCCATCACAGTTTGTAACAGTGTAATGTTTTGATTAAGCTCTTTAACGACTTGGATTATTATAGGGTATTTTATATTAGATCATATTTTGTGAGTAATTTCTATATGAAATTCATTAAATGGCAACCTACCTTGGATATTGAGATTGAGTCACCTATTATCCCCATATAGATTTCCTTCCTTAAGCTTTGGCCTCGTTTGTTTGCCTCGCTTATTCTTCATGGATTAGATTTGTTTTTTATCAAACCCTTAAATCCAGATAATGCTACCTCCACTGGTTCACGTTCATCTATTGCGTGCGTTTTAGTAGATCTGGATGTGTCCAAACAGTTCCTAGAAAAAATATGGATTAGATCGGATAGTATTGGGTATCTTCAATTTGTGGTTTTAAAGAATTTTTTTAGTACTATGAGCATTATTTAGCTTCGAGCCATTCAAAAGTTGGTTGTAGGATTCTTCACCAAAACCTTATTTCATCTGCCTTGCCTCCAACTTCTAATTCGTTGGGGGAAGGACACCATGCTGGTACTGATTTTGCTATGAATGGTTTTTCTGAGCCCGCTACTTACACTGTTATTGTTTCAGTTGCTTCAATGAATATTATTGGTTCTAATTATATTGTGAATTGATTTCCTGATCCCTTTAATGTCCCAATTATTTCCTCTCCTTTTACTATTTCTCCTATTTTCAAAGGTTCTCCTCGTGTGGTCACTGAATCGAGTGTTGTTCTGGATTATTTAATTTCTACTGGATGTTTCTAGTTTCATGCTCCAGTTGTAAATGTCCCTTTCAACTGAATTGGTATTTTTAAAAATTCCTTTCAACAAAGGCACAATCTCATAAACCAAAATCACACCACAAGAAAGTAAGTGCGGAAATTAAAATGAGGAAGCAATAAAATAATAACACAGAACTTTATAGTGGTTTGGTCAACTTGACCTACGTCCACTCCTTGGAGGCCAAGTATTGCACTACAAAATGTGTCTCTCCTTTATCCCCCACAGCAAGGCGGAGAAGCCCTCACAAAGATGTCCTTTTTGCCAACCCAGAAAGGCAGAGAACCTATCTCCTTTTTCTTCATCCTGAAGCTGACAGAGAACCACGATCAGTTGCTGAAAACCTTACCTCTACCGACCCTTTCACGGACGAGAAACTCTAGACGAAAAAGAAGCAGAGCGATCCTTGAAGCACCCTTGTGAATCCCCTCACAAGCTCCCCCTCACAAGATCCTCTCTCTCTCTCTCTCTCTCTCTCTCTCCCAAGGTCTTCTCAGGTCAAGGCAGCAGCAAAAGCTTATTAAAAATGTTGAACAAGAGCTTTTTAAATAGAAGAGCTCCAATGGGGCTCATTAATTGCACTAGGCGACATTATCGTCTAGGACGATAAGGACATCGTCTTGGGAGATCAGTTCAAAAGGTGGAACATCGGCCAGACCATCACCCTGTTTAGGTGCTGAACGATTGAAAAATTGACTTGATCGTCGAGGTCGATCTCACGATCGTCCTGGTCGATTAGTTATAATTAGTGGAAATTTATCTAGATCATCACCCTGTTTGGGTGCTGACTGATATTTATCGTCCAGGAGTCAACTAAGGTTTTGAATACATCATCCTGGCCGATCCAGAGATCTTCCAGGTCGATATGATCGTATCAATCATACCTTAATTACTCCCCTTAATTGTAGGATCAATTTAGGCATAATGTGTAATTTTGTCCAGGCCGATCCAAAGATCGTCCTGGCCGATTTCTAAAAATATAGTATACCTAAATTGAATAAGGCATAAAGTACTTTCTGTTTTGAGCTTATCATCCTGGCCGATACAAGTATCGTCAAGGACGATCTATTAATGACAGCTGCCTTGATTAAGAATCCTGATTAGAGTCTATGTTTTGAACTCGATCATCCAGGACGATACAAGGATCATCCTGGCCGATGTGAGCAAAAAAAGAGAATCTAAGTCTCTCAAGTGTGTGTGTGTAGGGTTACTTAGTATCAGTCTCTTTGACATTACAAACTGACTCAAGAAGAGAAAAAAGTAAAATACAGACTGACTCAACCCTAGCTAGCTACCCAATTTTGAACTTGCAACATTTGTTCATCCGATCTTCGATTCCTGAAATATTAGAAGAAATAGTACAAGAGAATTAGTAGTGTTTGCCAATCATCAAAACATAAGCCATGAAATCAAGTTTGCAACAATCTCCCCCTTTTTGATGATGGCAAAACACTATGAAGATAATCAGTAGAAAAAATTAAAGGATTGACAAGTGTAAAAACATCATAAACTTCTCCCACTTTTGACAAATCAAAAAGGAGGGAATAAAAAATAAAAGCAAACCTTTTTTTTTTTTTTGACCAAGGCATGAAGATGATGTAGTATTCCATGTGATTGATTTTAAAACTTGTGGGTTAATGAGTTAACAACTTCAATAATCCAAAGAATGGTAGAATATCCTATCATGGTTACCCTTAGCTCAGACATTTTCTTAGGGTAGAATCGTCTTTTGAAATCAATGACCTAACTCAAATATTCAATTGGATATGGAAAGAAGAATCCATCAATCACTTGGTTTAAGAAAATATATCTTATAAAATAATGAACCAAAGTAAATCTGTCACAATCGCAAAATAATCGAAATCAAGCCTTTGATACATGAAAACTTCTAAGCTTTTAAAGGATTTGAAAAGAGAGAGAGCTTGCTTTTTAGTGGGCTCATTTTGTGCCTCTTTTCAATTGATTGGTGCTTGTGCACATCTTTTGCTTTTTGATATGTAATTTTTCAATTTGGCATCATTGCGCATCTTTGTTGGCATCATTGGCCAATTTTTTTTTATTTTCGCAAGCTCCATTCTCTTTTACAACTCTTAAAAAGTGCTTAGTTCTGAGTATATCTTCTACATATTAGAGAATAGGGGCTCTCTCTTTAACATAAGGAAGAATTATCACAAACAAAATCAATAATCAAAGACAAGAGTAACGAGGGATCTTGATGTGACAAAAAGACTTTAAGCATTATAAATACAAGATAGATTTGCTTAAGCAAGCTTAAGAAAAGATCTTACTTTCATACACAATCTTTAATTTGAAATAGATTTTTGATTAGAAAAGAAAACTATGCCACTAAAATAGGTTAGAGAAAGAGACACAATTATAAAATAATTTTACCATCTAAGAGATTAAGAGATGAAAAAACATTGACTACAAATTTTCAAAAGCAAGGACAAGGCATATGATATCATTTCAGCGATGATTTTGAAAACAAAACTTTTAAAAAGCACACAAAAGAAAGTAAAACACACCAAAAAACTAAGAGCAAAGCAAGAAGAAAAAAAACAAAGATCAAAAGAAACAAAACAAGTTAACAGAAAAAGAACAAAAGCAAAAGAAAGCAAATAAAGATCAAGTTTTATGCATTTATGTCAATCACACCCAATCTGATCCTTAAAGAACTGAAAGTGTTGAAGGCCAGTGGTTTAGTAAAGATGTCAGCCAATTGATTCTCAGTTGTCACATGGTGTAACTCAATATCTCCCTAAAGGCTAATAGCACTCTAATGGCTTCCAATCTAGCTACAGGGGAAAAAGTCTCCTCAAAGTCTATCCCTTCTATTTGGTTATACCCCTTAGCCACCAATCTTGCTTTATTCCTAACCACCACTCCTGAATCATTCACCTTGTTCTTAAAGACCCACTTTGTCCCAACTACACTTTGTCCCTTAGGTCTTTCTACAAGCTCCCAAACATCATTCCTAACAAATTTATTTAATTCTTCTTGCATTGCTAAAATCAAAAACTCATCAGTAAGGGCTTGGTTAATGGTGGTGGGTTCAGTCATTGAGATAAAGGCAGAGTGGTTCACCTCCTTCCTAAGTCCATGTCTAGTCTTAATTTCACTATAAGGGTCTCCTAAGATCAAATCCTTGGGGTGCCTTGTAGAGTATCTCCAATCTCTAGGCAATGTGTGAGAAGGTCCAACCCTTTCATCCAAATCAATATTTTCTACTCCTTGGGTGACTTCTCCTACTTCTTTATTATTTTGGTGTTCTACCCCCTTCCCTAAATTTTCTACTCCACTTTTAATCTCTCCAACATCATCATCATCTTCAACTCCAGATTTCCTAGGATCAAACTCATCAAATACTACATGGGTTGTCTCTTCCACCATCAAAGTTCTCTTGTTAAACACCCTAAAAGACTTCTCAATACTAGAATATCCCAAGAATACTCCTTCATCAGATTTAGGATCAAATTTTCTCAAGTGAGACTTCCCATTATTATGAATAAAAACCTTACAACCAAATACATGAAGGTGGGAAAGATTGGGTGTCCTACCCTTAAGGATCTCTTTGGGTGTCTTTTCTAATTTGGCTCTAACGTTCACCCTATTCAACACATAACAAGTTGTGTTAACCGCTTCAGCCCAATAGTATTTTGGAAGTGAATACTCAACAAGCATGGCTCTAACGGCTTCCACCAAGGTCCGATTCTTCCTTTCAGCTACCCCGTTCTGCTAAGGGGTCCTAGAAGCTGAGAAGTTGTGGCTAATCCCCTTGTCCTCACAAAAATTACAAAATCTTTCATTCTGAAACTCTCCCCCATGATCAATATGGATGGTCTCTATCTCACAACCTAGATTTTTCTTAATCCAAGTAAAAAATGTTTTAAACTCCTCAAAAGACTCATTTTATGTGAAAGAAACCTAGTCCATGTGAACCTAGAGTAGTCATCAACAATCACAAATCCATAGACTTTCCCTCCCAAGCTAACAGTGCTAATGGGTCCAAACAAATCCATGTGAATGACTTCTAAAGGTCTAGAGGTGCTAATGTCCTTAATGGGGTGAAAGGTGGAGTGAACTTGCTTTCCTAGTTGGCAGGCATCACAAAGGTGGTCTTTTGAAAACTTGAGTTCAGGGACACCTCTAACTAGGTCTTTTAGGGTCACTTTCCTAAGGGTTTTCATACTTGCATGACATAGTCTCCAGTGCCACAACCATGAATTATCAATTATTATTTTTAAGAAAAATAAAGTAGCACATTCAATGTTATTTAAATTAAGCATGTAGACGTTGTTGATCCACTTTCCCTACAAAATAGTGTTGTTACTTAAACTTACAATGCATGAATTTGCAAAGAATTGTACAATGAAGCATTTGTCACAAAGTTGACTCATGCTGAGCAAGTTGTGCTTCAATCCATCTACAAACAAAACATTTTCAATCATAAGGTTCTTGGAATTACCAATTATACCTGAGCCTACCACCTTCCTGGTGGTGTTGTCTCCAAGAGTAACCTTGCCTCCAGTCCTGGACTCTAGTACCACAAACTGATTGGCATCACCAGTCATGTGTCGAGAGCATCTGCTGTCCAGGTACCACATACTCTCACGAGGCCTTTTGGGAGAGCATGTCTGCAATATTATCAAATGTCAGATATAGGAACCCAAATAGGTTTGGGTCCCTTCTTATGAAAATTAGAATGTAATGCATGTGTGATATGCTGTGGATCATGCACCTTAGGTCCCCACACCGAATGTGTACTATGGTGAACTGTGTAAGTGTGTGAGATGTATCCTAGCATGCCACATGAAAAACATCTAACTCAAGGTTAGGATTTCTTAAATTGTTTGAATTATAATGCCTTTTCCTAGGTTTTGGCTCTTGATTAAGTATTGGTGTCATCCTAGTGTTCTTAATTATTTCCAAATCATTTTTAATCCTCAAGTTTGTACTTTTTAAAATATCATAATCAATCCTCAAATTCTTCTCAATCTCTTTAGTTTTCTTAAAATCAGATTCAAGTGATGTGTGTGAAAATTTTAATGCATCATGCTTTTCAACTAATTCACAATGATGTTTATTTAACTCATCAAATTCATCAAGTAAAGCCATATGATTTGAATCAATCGTTTGATGATCTTTAGTCAAAATTTCATGCTCTTTTCGTAAATTCAAGAATTCTAATTTCAAGCTAGCATGGATTTTCTTTAGTTTCCTATATGAAGCATGAATCTTTTCTGAAACTTCAAGAAGTTGATCGTAGGAAAGTTCACATACCTCATCTTGATCGATGTTATCATCTGCCATCAAGCACAGTTTTGATGTCTCATCTTCTAGTTCCGTCTCCGATGAGTGCGATGCAGAATCCGCCCAAAATATATTTTGGAATACTTATGATCCTTACATTTTCTCCAATGATGCTTGTGTTTCTTCCTTAGAAAGCTTTTGAATTGCCTTGTGATTAAGGAAAATTCATCGCATTCAGATCCAGAAGATTCAGAATCCGATTTGTACGCCTTGAATACTTATGATCCTTACATTTTCTCCAATGATGCTTGTGTTTCTTCCTTAGAAAGCTTTTGAATTGCCTTGTGATTAAGGCAAATTCATCGCATTCAGATCTGGAAGATTCAGAATCCGATTTGTGCGCCTTCCCGTGATCAATTGATGGATGATTTGCCCCTTTACCTAGCCCTTGTTTGCTTTCAAGGAGAATAGATGCAATGAAAGTAAAGTGAAAGTAGAAATTACCTGAAAAAAGTACTCCAAAAACGACACTAGACATCTTCATGTTAATGTAAAGGCGGCACTAGTGAAATAAGTTACGAAGACTGGCTCAATTAGATTAGGAAGAAGCTAGATTTCCCCCTTTCTTTGTGCAAGGGGTCTTACCGTCTAGCCGTTGGTACTCTGCATCTTCACGGAGAATTCAATTTCACCGGGTCCATGTCGGAGACAGCGGGGCAGTCGTTACCCCAAGATTCGCCGAAGGATGAGATCTTGCCTATGCAGTAGGATGAAAAGGAAAGCGATCCGAACAGTGAGACCCCACCACCGTTGAAGACTACTACTTTTTTTTATAGAAAAAAAAAAAGAGGAGAGGGAATGGGAAGCTAGCAACCTCGTTTGAAGCAGATTTGAAAGTAGGGTCTGGATCCGGGCCCAAAGCGGGACAGAAGGGCTTACAGCGCTTTGATAAAGAAGGATGGATGCCCGAACCCTGTATTCAATCTTTTTTATGTATAGCTGTAGCATTGAACAATCAGCTTTTCCTGCCCACCAACCCTTGATGAGCTGGCCGAGCAGACAAAGAGAGTGTGACCTGAGCGTACCAAGAAAATGAGGCTGGACCGAGGGGTGGGATCGAGCACAACATCCTTGAAGATTACCACTTGCCTCAGACGGAGCGATGATAGACCATTGTACACTTGAACTGACCGATGATAAAGCATCAGCACTGGGAAGAGGTCCCGTCTACCCACGCCAGGCGCGTCAAGCTATTCAAGTCATAAGATGAAGGCAAGCATCTCAAAATTTTGTTCTCTTTTTCATAGTTTGAAAGTTCTCTTCCTAATGCATGCAGTGAAGTAACTATCTGTGTAAACCTAATATATATGTCAGAAACAGATTCAGATGGTTTCATACGAAAAAGTTCATAGTCATGCTAGAGAATATTCAAACGAGATTGCTTCACTTCATTGGTTCCTTCATAAGTGATACATAACCTATCCCAAATCTCTTTACCAGTTGAACAAGTAGAAACGCACATGTAATCCTCAGATTTTAAAGCATAGAAAAAACAGTTTAAACATTTTGCATTTAGTTGAGCTAAATCTCTTTCATTAAAAGTCCATTCATTAAAAGCAACTTCAGTTTTAACACCATTAATTTCACGAGTAGGTGGAGAATAACCTTCTTTGATAAGCATCCACATGCGATAAGCAGTTGATTGTAAAAAAGTAGACATGCGGGTTTTCCAGAAATCAAAAGATAAATTGTCAAACAAGGGAGGTCGTGTAATCGAATAACCTTCAGTAGTGTTTCTATACCTAAAGTTAGCCATGAATCTAATTCAAATAATTTTCAAACTTAAATTTTTGAATCCTTCTCTGATACCACTTGAAAGTTCGTTAGGGATGTTAAGCCCTATAGAACTGGCCCAAGCTAACAAAGAGGGGGGGGTGAATTGGTATTTTTAAAAATTCTTTTCAACAAAGGCACAATCTCATAAACCAAAATCACACCACAAAAAAGTAAGTGCGGAAATTAAAATGTGGAAGCTATAAAATAATAACATAGAAGTTTATAGTGGTTCGGTCAACTTGACCTACGTCCACTCCTTGTAGGCACCCTCCAAGTATTTCATTACAAAACGTGTCTCTCCTCTAGCCCCTACAGCTAGGTGTAGAAGCCCTCACAAAGAAGTCCTTTTTTCCAACCCGGCAAGGCAGAGAACCTATCTCCTTTTGCTTCCTCCTGAAGCTGGCAGAGAACCACGACCAGTTGCTGAAAACTTTACCTCTACCGACCCTTTCATGTATGAGAAACTCTAGACAAAGAAGAAGTAGAGCGATATTTGAAGCACCCTTGTGAATCCCCTCACAAGCTCCCCCTCACAAGATCCTCTCTCTCTCCCCCTCTCTTTCTCTCCTCAAGGTATTCTCAGGTCAAGGCAGCAGCAAAAGCTTATTAAAAACGTTGAACAAGAGCTCTTTAAATAGAAGAGCTCCAAAGGGGCTCATTATTTACACTTAGCCGACATTATCGTCCAGGACGATAAGGACATCGTTCTGGCCGATCAGTTCAAAATGTGGAACATCGGCCAGACCATCACCCTGTTTGGGTGCTAGACGATTGAAAATTGACTTGATCGTCCAGTCCGATCTCACAATCGTCCTGGCCGTTTAGTTATAATTAGTAGAAAATCGTCCAGATCATCGCCCTGTTTGGGTGCTGGCCGATATTTATCGTCCAGGAGTCAACTAAGGTTTTGAACACATTATCCTAGCTGATCCAGAGATCGTCCAGGCTGATATGATTGTATCAATCATACCTTAATTACTCCCCTTAATTACATGATCAATTTAGGCATAATGTAAAATTTCGTCCAGGCCGATCCAAAGATCGTCCTGGCCGATTTCTAAAAATATAGTATACCTAAATTAAATAAGGCGGCAAGTTCTTTCTATTTTGAACTTATCGTCATGGCTGATACATGTATCGTCCAAGACGATCTGTTAATGACGGCTTCCTTGATTAAGAATCCTGATTATAGTCTTTTTTTTGAACTCGATCGTCCAGGACGATCATCCAGGACGATACAAGGATCGTCCTGGCTGATGTGAGCAAAAACAAAGATTCTAAGTCTCTCAAGTGTGTGTGTGTAGGGTTACTTAGTATCAGTCTCTTTGACATTACAAACTGACTCAACAAGAGAAAAAAGTAAAATACAGACTGACTCAACCCAGCTAGATACCCAATCTTGAACTTGCATCGTTTGTTCATCCGATCTTCGATTCCTAAAATGTTAGAAGAAATAGTCCAAGAGAATCAATAGTGTTTTCCAATCATCAAAACATAAGACATGAAATCAAGTTTGCAACAGTTCTGACTGTTGGAAAGTTTGGTGAATCAACTGTGGTTATTGATGGGGAGGAGGGTGAGGAGAAGGCTCTAGTGGAGGTGGATAATTTGATTACCAATTTGGTTAGATGGCAATGTGATTTGTTGAAGGATGACATGTCAATTGAAAGTGAGGAGGATGATATCAATTTTGAAACGGGCACGCTAGATAACTTCATTTCACAACGTAAACATAAATCAAAGAAGAGTTGATTTTCTCTTAGCCTAGTCTGAATGGTTTTGGTTGCAGTAGTTGGGAGGATGAGAGTAATTTCGTTGTTTTGGTTGCCATGTCCGGTTCATTTAGTTCCAACATGGATGATAAGGAAGCAGCTCTCCTGTAAGCGCTATTGATGGCCAGGGTTGGATGGCAACCTGGGTGGCTCATTTTGCGGATTTGGCTACTTCTCATTTTTTATTTTGTTGTCTCCCATGGATGGCCCCACCCAGCAACCCGGTGCTAGTCTGAGTCTTCAAGTTATTATGCCTCCCATCCATTTATTAGTTTACATTGCTTCTTGTATTTTTCTATGTAATTTATTTATGTGGCCCTGTGTGGGGTCTTTGATTGTATCCATTCCCTTTAATGACATCTGTTTTGTTAAAAAAAAGGTTCTCATGTTTGAGTCGCTTAAGTTTGCTAGTAAAGCTAAGTATCCTTCATGGACAAGTTTCAATCGAATTGCTAATTCTCATCTTTCAACTGAATTTAAGAGATTTATTAAATTCAAATAAAATTTTTATTTTTACTGCAAATGAAATCAATTTATCATAATATGAATTCATTTTGTATTTATCTGATTACCATTGAATTTTTTTGTTTTGTAAAGTGATATTATAATGCAATGCGAACTACCTACCTATATTTTTAAAATTGAACATCTCTCATATTTGGTATCAATTTTATATTGTCATTTCTATGTTGAAGAATATTATGAGAAAAAAAAAATTACTCAATTATTTCTTATTTTAAGATCATTAAATCTAAATTAAACAAAATTACTCCCTACATAGCCTAAATAAATGAACTAATACAAGAAATTTTGTCATCTTCATAACTAATAATTATTTGCATTTATGCTAATTTCTTTTTAAATTAATTTTTTATTTTAGTTAACCTATATACTATGACCATCATAATTTTTCCCAATTAGTTTAGTAAAATTATATTCATTATTTAGTTTCTACGTACTTAATCTCATTCTTATATTAGCTAATTAACTAAAGCGTAACAAACATATTTTAAAACTTGCCTAACCATGCCATAATTAAAACGTAATTAGCATACGATACTATTCTTGTTATGAATTAATACATATATAATTTCTTAAATTAAATAACACATAATTTTGCTAGTGCATGATTACTTAACCTACTAAAAATTAAATATTTTAGATACATTATTTGAGTTTTACAGGTGTAATTAAAATTTATAGCTGCAATATTTTTTGTTTAGGATATTATTCTTGCTAATTTTATATTTAAATTGTAATCATAATCTTTGCAAAAAGCTACAAACGTCCCGAATAAATTATAGCTTGTATGATTAGGAAATCAAATAAATGTTTAATAACTTTTTGGCAAGGAATAAAATTGAATCAAAATCATTGACTTTATCAATGAGTCAACCCAAAAAAAGTAATTGACAAGCTAGATTTAAGAGGAATGGACATTAATGTTATGATCATAATTCTATAATCATCATTATGACTAGCACATATGAACTGTTTAATGTTTTATCAGTAAAAAAAAAGTCAAACTTTAACATCATTAAAGAATAATCAACAAATTTTGATCAATGAGATTATCAAAACCTATCATATATAATAATATAATATGTGCATTGCACCAACAAAGACTTCTATTTTCAACTATAGTGAATCCTCCTAGTTTTAAATATTAATAAAAATGAATAAATAACAACAACTATTGATTGTGGTCTAAGAAAAATAATCCGAAAGCATACTTAAGATATTACCTTAAAACTACTCATTCTCAATTACACATTTGTAAGATTATAGAGTTAAGAATTTTTTTTTTCTTGTGGAAGTATTGAATCTATTTTAACATATACAATTGGTGAAATCACAATTCAAATAGATGTAGAACGTTTGTTGTACCGATAGTAATATTGTCCACAACGAAGCTTTGGGTGATTGTTGCAACAAAAAGGAGATATGAATCAAGATCATGAATTAGGTACAAGTTTAGTACACACGTACATGCATGGAAGAACAATTGTCACGAAGATTATATGCTCTCATCCAAACAATCCTATCAATAAATTTGAATATTTGGCTACTTGCTTTCGTGGTCCTGATAAATCATAAGTGCTATCTAATAATCTTTCTAAAAGGTTTTACATGATAAAGTGGTCTTCTCCGCATTCATCTGCAGGACATACTTTTTTGACTCCTTCCGCATCACCGCTGATGTATCTATCATGGGCATTCACATCCTTCTCTGTATAACAACATCTGCAACCATTATATACTATCTACACATATATTTACAAGCTCTTAGTGTTATGTAGGGTATGGAAAAGATAATGAAGCTTAATATGATTGATACCTCATCAAAAGATGCCTTTATCAGGCATGAATCAAAATGCATATACAAGTTTTCAATTTCCAAAATTAAACTCATGATTATCCCAACTCTTATTTTAATAAATTTGTAGTCAAATTGAGCATTTCAAAGAGATAAATCCAACGACACAATAATTGATCCAATCAGAACAGAAATGGGTCCAAATCGAGGGACTAAAATAAATTTTGATGGTTTAAAGCTTTAATTTGAAGACCAAATGACTCCAAATATGCATGATTATAGTCGAACCGAGTGGCTCGACAAGACTATAGACCCTCTAGACCATCACTAAAATACAGTCCTTGCACCTTCATTGCCTATCGACTAGGTCTCGCTAACTACAATCCCTCTAACCGTTGTCGCCCGACAACGATCCTTTTGACCATTGTTTCCCATCGACTAATGTCCCTCCGACCACCGTCACCGGATCACAGTCCTTCTGACCTCTATTGCTCATTAACTACTATTTGTTCTTTTTACCTCTATCACCCTCTATAATAATTTGATTTTTTAAAATGAAAATTTTAAATTTTAATGTCGTGCCTTATCAAAGACGAGAGAGTAAAGAGAGATAATATTGTTCAAGGCATTTTCATCTATCAATTTTGTTCAGAGACTTCTTCTATTTTTGTAGGTAACTCAAATATCAATTTAGTTTTCAATGATTTTAATTATTATATAGATTTTCTTGTATTGTATGAATTGCTTATTTTTCTACTACGTTTTGATTGTGGTTTTTGAATAAGCAAGAAGGGCTAGCTAGTATAAATGATATTTTGTGTGATTAAATATAAAATATTTTTATGTACATGATTTTAGTTGCTTTAACTTGTTATTTTTTATTATATTGATGACTTATAGATTCTCTGGTATATTTTAAAATTGATAAATAAATTATTCTACCAAATTTGACTCTAACATGTTACGTCCTCCAATTATAGTCCCTTCAACTATTGTTTCTTAACAACAATCCTTTCGACCTTCGTGGCCCGTCGACTAAGGTGCCTCTAACCACCGTCACATGACTACGATTCCTTAGACTACCAATTCTAGATTATGACCTTTTCAACCACTATGATTCGCCGACTATGGTCACTTTGGCCACCATCACCCTACTAAGGTCCTTCTATTTTCCATCGCAGACCGACTATAGTCCCTAAGACCATTAATCTTTGACTATGGTCCTTTCAACCTTTATATTTTACTAAGTATAGTCCCTCCAACCATCGTTAACCGACTATGAACCTTCTAACAAAACTAGAAGGCCAACGTCTTCTTTAGAACAGCTCTCATGTCAATAAATTCTTCCAACTTTAACTATGTACTATGTTAGATATGATGCATTTTTATTACATTGAGCCAACACATTCTCGAAAGGAAAGACATCATTTTGTAATCAACAATAAAACTTAGTGAATTCATTTCTTCTAGGTAAAGCCCCTTGGTATTTCACTTTTTACTCCTATAAATGAGATAGGTCTAAATGTAGTTGCTTATTATCTTATGGCTCGAAGTTTACCAATACAAGAAATTCATTGTATATCGGAGGTTTGACCACCAGTATCAACCGGAAGTTCAACTGCTAGTACTTAACCCTAAATTGTCAGAATTTTTGGCGGTCAAATGACCACTGAGAATAGGACTAATATTTTTTTAAAAAAAGGTGACTTTTACCAGTGGTTTAGCCTCCATTATTAACTAAAATTTTTCTAGAGGTTAAATCCACTAGAAATTTGTTGGAAATGGCCTTATAATTGGTCACCCCCTCCCTCTTCCTCATTTCTTCACATTACTCATTTTCATCTAGGTGCCTTCACCCTCGCCCTCACCCTCTCCAAAGAGCATTTGACTCATAAATAAAACTTTGGACACTGAATGTCGGTCATGCGTCACCTCCGATGCCCTCACTCTGGCCATTGAATGCCCCTAAAGGTAATCAATTCCATCATCTCCTTTTTTTCCTTAGTTATGGATGTTCACAGTAGACATTTGTAAGAGGATGTACCTTACCTTGGTTTTTTTTCTGCTGTTTATATTTTTCTTGTTGAAAAGACTAGAGAGGGAGTTGAAATTAAACTTGAATTATGGAGATCAACTTTTGAAACTAAATGTTGATTTTGAGAAAGCCTTAAGTTTATATCATTTTTCTTTAGTCATGGATGTTCTTAGTAGATATTTCCAAGAGATTATACCTTTGTTTTTTTTCTTAAGATATTAATCTTGTTGATATGACGAGAGACGGAGGTTAAGGTAAACTTTTAGTTATGGATGTCAACCTTAGAGTGTAAATGTTTTCACTTGAGTTAATCTAAAACATAAATTTATATGGAGGGTAATGCTAGTAGTAAACACTTAGTGAGAGTATTGTGA
Organism: Dendrobium catenatum; assembly: GCF_001605985.2. NCBI lineage: Eukaryota > Viridiplantae > Streptophyta > Magnoliopsida > Asparagales > Orchidaceae > Dendrobium > Dendrobium catenatum. The sequence goes on along the minus strand of NW_021319528.1, from coordinate 27,545 downwards.
CTTTGGTCTATCAAATCATTAATAAGTTTACATTTTAGATATATTGGATCTCTTGTTTAGAGTGAAGGTTAAATAGATGGGGATATTATCAACATAAATCAAGTTGGATGGTTGTAGTGGAGGAATACATTGGGCTTGTTGTGTGATAGAAAAGTCCCCATCAAACTTAAGGGAAAATTCTATAATATGATGGTGAGATCTACAATGCTTTATGGTGTCGAATGTTGGACATTAAAAGATAAGCATAATATTAAGTAAAGTTATGGAGATAAGTCACCTCAGAAGGTTTGGTCGCTTAAAATGGTGGCCTTCTAATTATGTTAGCGGAGCTACATAAATTATTTTCCAGAGCGTTACTACCCTGAGAAGAGAGATAAAGAAGATTAGAAAGATTCAAAATGAAATGCAGGAAGATCTACGAACATATCGAGTTGAAAATGAGAATAAAAAAGAACAAGAACCTACACCTAAATCATATGGTAGTGAGCACATAGAGGATGATTAGTGTTGTTATTTACTATTAGTTGTTTTAAAAATTGTTTGGTCTATTTGACATGTCTGACTGTAAATTTCAAATATTATGTTTATTGGGAACATATGCATTGTTATTTGTTTAAAGAACTATTTCTGGTTATTATGGATTATATAAATATATATGTTTATTGTGTGTTATTATTTAATATGAACTGCTCTGTTGATTTTGGAAATCAAAATTATTTTATATACCTTTTTTGAGTGAAGGTAATTATGGAAATTCGCTTAAATAGAGGGGGAGAGCTGACAATTATTTTTTGTAAATAATATAGATTTCCAGAGGCTAAATGGCGGTTTGCCCGCTGAAGCATTGAATATCGAACAATTTTAAGTTATCGCCATCTTTTTTATTTTCCCGCATGAAATAACTTGAGACTAATTGATGGCTTGGCCGCGGGATATATCAGCAGTAACTAACCATCAATAAAACTGCCATTTGTGAGTGATGGAAAATTTTACCACCAAAAAAAGGCTTCCAATTTTCATTTCCAACAAGAAAAAATTGAGGCTACTGAATTTATCAGTGATTTACCTGCAATTTTAGGTTCATTATTTTTAGATGTTTTAGCCATAGAAAAATCACCTCAAAATGGCTGCCAATTTTCATTCCTACATGATTTATTCTGGCAGTTAATTAACCTCCAAAAAACCCCCCAAAAATTTTACAAACAGCCAGAAAATCTATCTAAATTTTCAATATGGGGTAATTTTTGTGTAGTGTACATTATAAAGTTCCAAAATAAAATGCCTTCCAGATAAGATGATATTATCGTTTGGAGCCCTATACATATGTATAAGCAATCATAATTACTTTTTTTAATAACTCTTTGAATGTATAAAACTTTATTTTGTATTAAATTTTATTTAAATACATTCTATATATTTTATAGTTACATTTGATCCACAATACATATACATTTGTACCTAAGTACATTATACTTCCCTTTATTTTATGAGAAAGCATAAACACATTCTTTTTCGATTCTCTTCTTACAACAAATGAAAGATAATAGAAATATATATACATTCTCTTTTGACACAAACGATACCTCTAAGAAAAGGAACTTACATCACACTAGCTAAAACACTATGACCTACCTTAATACTAGAGTTAGTGGCCACAACAAATAAATTATAGAGAGTGAGGTTGTAAGCCTTTCATATGTCCTAGATGTTGCAACTCAAGAATCCAGATTGAGAATGTGATCTTTTTATGATACAACAGCAACAACATTGTCAAGCCTTTGACCCACTAGGTGGGGTTAGCTACATGAATCCTTTTTCACCATTGTGTCTAGTTAAAAGTCAAATTCTTATTTAAATCTAATAAAGAAATGTCATTTCTAATATTTTCTAACCAAGTCTTTTTAGGTCTACCTCTACCTTTCTTAATAAAAGTTAAATCTAATACCTCAACTTTCCTAACTGGGTCATCGGATTGTCTCCATTTAATGAGACCAAACAATCTAAGAATACTCTCTCTAATCTTATCTTGCACTGTAGCTACTCTAACTATTTCACGTATATGCTCATTTCATATCCTATCTCTTAGGGTCAAGCAACTCATCCACCTAAGCATCCTCATCTCTTCAACGCTTAACTTAGTATTATGCTTCTCTTTTAATGGCCAACATTCATCACCATAAAGCATTGCAGGTCTCACTACCATCTAATAGAATTTTCCCTTAAGTTTGAGGGGGAACTTTTCTATCACACAATAAGCCCAATGCATTCGTCCACTTTAACCATCAAACTTGAATTCTGCTGATAATATCCTCATTAATTTCAACATCACTCTGAACAATAGATCCAAGATATCTAAAATGTGTACTCTTATTAATGACTTGATCTCCTAAATTCACAATCACTTCACTAGGTCTATTGCTACTAAAATTATACTATATCTATTAAGTTTTAGATCTACTCAAGTGAAAACCTTTAGACTCTATAGTTGACCTCCATAATTAAAATTTACCTTCAACTCCCTCAATAATTTTATCAATAAGAAGAATATCACCAACAAAAGGCATAAACCAAGGTACATCCTCTTGCAAATTTCTAGTGATAACATTTATGACTAAAGCAAAAAGATATGGACTTAAGGCTGATCCTTGATGTAATCCAATCGAAATAGGAAAATCTTTGTCAAACCACCTTGTACTTGAACACATCTAATAGCTCATGCATACATATTTTTAATGATTTGAATATAATCATAATTAACTCCTTACTTTAAAGAACTCACCATAGCACTTCTTTTGGAACTTTATGACATGATTTCCAAAAATCAATGAATATCATATGTAGATCTTCTTTATTCTCTCTATATTTTTCCATCAAACCTCTCAATAAATGTATGGCTTCCATAAAAGACCTACCAAGCATGAATCCAAATTAATTTTGTGAAACATTAGTATCACGCCGCAACCTACGCACCATAACTCGCTCCCATAGTTTTAAAGTATGACACATTAACTTAATTCCTCTATAATTTGCACACTCCTATGCATCTCCTTTATTCTTAAAAATAAGAATTAACACACTCATTCTCCACTGATCTGGCATCTTTTTAGTCTTCAAAATAATATTAAAAAAATCTTATATAGCCTTAAGACCAAAAAACCTTTTTATGTTATGTGAATTTTCAACCTTAGGGCCCTATTGAAATCTTAATTTTTTCATTATGCATTTTAAATTCAAAATTACTTATAACTCATTTTTATTATCCTATAAGGTTTTATTTTGTTATTTAGAACCCAAAACCCATTTACAATCACGCGAATGTCCAAAGGTTGGTAATAAAACTTTTCATCCCACAAAACATAAATGTCACTTAAGGGTAAAAATTAAGGGTGGTTTTCATTAAACCTAGATTTAGGATGGGTTCACCCTTTAGGAAAAAAAATACTAAGCATAGACAATTTAGTGACATCTTATCTTAGGATTTGTTAATACCTTTAACTTAAATATGATCAATTTTAATTAATAATCAAATAATCATTAAAATTCTCTTTGAAAATTAAAAATCATAACTATAAATAAAATTTTATGAATTAATATTATGAAAATAATAGGTGTAAATTAATTGTTAAATTAAAATAAAAAAAATACTAGAATAATAATAATAATAATTAACTTATAATTAAAATAATCCTAAATTAAATTTAAAATTAGTTAAAATAATATGTTACAATAAAATTCTTTTTCATAAAATTAATATAATATTAAAAAATATTAAAATAAAATAAAATAAAATATTTAAGTTTTAATAAAATGTTCAAAAATGTAATAAATCATTAACAATTTAATAAACTGATAAAAACTCAATCAATCATTTAAAACTAACAAAACATAAAAAAAATTAATAAATTATTAAAAAAATTTAATAAATCATTAAATTAAATTTTCTTAGGACTAAAAATGGTTAAGAAAGCACCCTAAATAACCAATCTTATTAAGAAACCTTAACAATTAAAATTCAATTTAAAATAATCTTTAAAATATTAAAGACATGAAAATTTAAATTTGAACATTAAATTTCCTTGGCCATTAAAAAAACTGAATTTAATCAATTAGAAAACTTCAACTAATAATTAACCTAGGATATACCCAAACCGCATAGCCTACTACTCACACTTAGATTTATTTATTAGAACAATCAATTTTAGCTTTAGGTTAGGCTGTTCTTTACTTTATTGTTAATGTGTGATGGGATTCCTCGTATCTTTTACATCATGCTGGTTATAATGGTTGATTTTTTTGTTTATTTATTTATTTTTGTAATATGAGAATTGATGAGATGGACAATAGATTACTCTTAGGTAATGAACGATCTGGATGCTCATAAATTTTTTTGCAGGTGACCAATGCAGAGCTAAATCAATGGGGAAAAATTAATGATTTAAATTGACATAATTTTTTGCAAGTGCAAAATGCTAAGCCCCCTTTAAAATTAAAAGAGCATAGCCAAGTGAGGCCTATAAATTTAAATTTAAATATAAATATATAACTAATTAGGATGATTTATTGTAACTGCTTAGGATGACATTTTAAATGGTTAAGATTTGTTTTTGATTGAGATGTAATATAAATGTATTTGAAAGAGTTGACATGTGAAAGTGACTTGAAAATTGGGATATATCACATCCAACTTAGAATCTAGAGAGAAGAAAATATCCCTTAGAGGAGTGTTTTATTTTATTTTGAAAGCTAAGATAGGATGACTTTAATGTCAAATGGGAAAAGAAAATACACTTTCGAGGATGACTTTCTTTTAATTAGGATAGCTATGCCCACTAAATTCAAGAAGCTCATAGAAGGATGGAGGACTAAGTTGAGAAGGTGAAGAAGTATAAGAAAAGAAGAGATATCCCATTTCTAAATCACTTACATCCCTCTTAGGCTTAGAATACGAGTTTGTGGTCAGTGGTACCCAACCACTTTACCTTTCAGCAAGTTATGGGTTGTAACTAAAGTGGCACTTGCCATATGGACATTGGACATTATATTTTGGATAATTTATTTTATTGTTACATTATTTGTATAGTAGAATTGCCTATTTTTTCTAGATTTTCTTTCATGTTGTGTTTTGTTTTATCCTAGATACGATAAGAGTTTTATGTGGGTATGAAAAAAACTTTTCTACTTGTAACTTTAATAAAAAATTTAGGCTCATATAGAAACTTTAACAATCTAGGAAGTAGGCCTGGGACTACCGAGAGTCAGCATATATGTATATTATTATTTTCTCTTCCTTTTTAGGCATCTCCACGCCTATGAGTTCTAGCATACCACCTTGCCTATGTGGGTAAAATTTTGTCAAGGGGGTAATGTGTAATCTCTAGGGAAAATATATTTTCTAAGCCTAATTTTAAAATTGCTTTATATCAATTTATGCATTCGAGTCAATTAGCATACATTGCATTAGATATAAATTAAAAGAGTCTAAAATTTTAATTATATTTTATTCTCAAGCATCATTTACCCTATATATGTTTAGGGGTCAATTAGGATTTGTCTTAGATGTTGGCCCTCAATTTCTCAAAATTTAAACAACATCCCTACCCATCTTTCATAAAGAGACCAAACACATGATTTTAAAGTGCCTAAGTGGTTAACTAGCTCCCCAATCTAGGTTGGGGTAAGTTTATATTTGTACTTAATTAGACTTAATTAGATAGGTTAAGGTCATTACTTTGTAGTACCCAATTTAGATTTAGTTTCTGAGTCAGATTTTCAAATTTTAAGTCCTCACCCACCAGGAATATAATCCAAATTTTTTAATAAAATATCAACTCAAACATAAAAATTCTCTCCTAAAATGTAAAGCCTAACATTATATAGACTATGGTTGCTTCCGAGCTTCTCAGAATCAGGCACCGCCTACTTTTCCTCCTTCGACTCATTAAGAACTATTAAACATTGAGCTTTCTCTTTGGAAAATTCCTAGTTCTTTCCTTGTCTTTTACTTAATAATCAGGGTCTGAAATCACAACTTTAATTGATAGTTATCCTAAAAGCATCCCTCCTATAATCTAATTAATTATAGGGGCTTACTCCTATAGGAATTTAAGAACTCGTTATTAAAATAAACCGTATTTTATTCTTACAAAATAGGGGAAAAATCTTTGGGAATACACATGTCACTTAAATACTTATTTCTAATTTTAAGTATACTTCTAAAACATTATTATTATCTTTTTAGGTAATATAACATTTCCCTTATTATATTCGATCTTACAAATGATGAAACTTTTATAAAAAACATATCTTATTTTTAAATGTCTTGAAGAAAGTTATTATCATCTTTTAAGATAATATTATTGCAATTTATATGTTTTCTTATTTTGTATTTCATTTTTCAAATAGTATTTATGCACTTAAAAAAATTTAAAATTTTAGATTATTGACTTTGGAAAAAATACAATTACTCTTGAAAATTGTACAAATGTACAAAAATCAAAAGGAATGCACAAAAAATAGCAAATGTGAAAAAGAGGCACAAAATTAGCTCAATGTAAAAAGATGCACAAAAATGTGCCACAAATTTGAAAAAGATGCGCAAAGCGTCACATGTGGTAGTTTTCTTCTTTCCGAACTTTTTTAATCTCTTAATTCAAATTGATCTAATGTTCATTTATATTTTTTATTAAAATTTGAAATATATAATTTTATTACTCATCCTTCTTGCAATGATTTTCTTTATCTCAATGTCTAAATTGAATCATGTATTTGATAAATTCTTCTTAGTTACAATGTTATATCACTTCTTAAATTCTATGAATTTCTATGTTTTGCCTAATATTTTTAATTTTATTTGCATACTTTATATCAATCACTTTCAAGGTTAAATTGTCAAATGAATTTCATATGATTACTTACATTTCTTGTCTATTTGTTCTTCACTTTTTGTTGTTGTCAAAAAGGGGGAGAAATTATTTGTTTGTATTGTGTTTTGTGTTTTTTGTCTTAACTTGTGCATTTGTTTTTTATCTTAACTTGTGTTTTTGTTGTGTATTTTTTTTTGTGTAAAATTTTGAAAAACAATTTTTTTAAAAAAAAATTACCTCCTTATTTTCATGTATTCATCAATTCAGGGGGAGTTTAGGAGATTTTTAGAATTTGAAATCCTACAAACAATAATTATTTTGCCATCATCAGAAAGGGGGAGATTGTTAAGAGAGTTGCTATTTGCATGTTTTATATTCTTGCAACATGTGTAGTTTTGATGATTCCAAATATTATTATTATATGTGTAGTTATCTCCTAATATTTTTTGGAAATTTTGTATTTTCTCTTGTGTGTACTAACATTTCAGGTAATTCAAACTCCCGACTACAAAGACTTCAAATTAAATTCATATGAAGACTATTTATAATTTTGAAGCTCTTGAATAATATTTAAATTGAGAGGGAGTGATTGTAATTGAGTGAATAAAAATACACATACACACTTAAGGGAGATCTTAAATTTTTCTTCTGATCGTACGGGATGATTTTCATTCGTATGGGACGATCAGATAGTTATCTCCTAAAAGAGCACAAGGAACGAACAGGAACTGCAAAGAAATTTTTCTAACTTCTGATCGTTCAGGACAAAATTAATTATCATCTGGGATGACATGGTCTCTGTAAAAATTTCATCCAGATGAAATTAATTACCATCTCAGGACGACTTGGCTCTGTAAAAATTTTGTCCAGACGTAATATTTTCGTCCCAGGATGAATGAACCAACTTAAGACTATTTTCTGATTTCATTCTGCAATTTTTGGAAACCAACCTAAAATAATCGTTCATACCGGACAAACTTTGTTCGTACGGGATGATCAGTGTATACGAAGTGATTTCGTACACATGAACATAGAGATCGTTTCCAAGGCTTTTTTAAGTAAATTGTCTGGGACGATCCTCGATCGTACGGGACGATCATATGTATGATAAATTGAAATTTGTCATTTTTGGATGGTTTTTCTTGTCTCTTCCAAAAATAGGCCATTCTAAACTGCCACTTAATCTTTTTGCTTATTGATCTTCGTGCCTATTGAGAAGAGAGTCAAGGAGAGAGTGTGAGAAAGCATTTGAAGGAGATTTCTTGTCATTGGAGCATGAAGATTTCACTTGGTACTCAAAGGTAAGAGTTTCTACTTTTCAAGTTTGAGATTACTTCACTCTTCTCTCATTCTTTTAGATTGTACTTGTAAAGAAGATCTTGAAGAAGATCTGGTTCTCTACCGAAACTTGGAAAGTGTGAATAGCTAAGGGTTCTCTGCCAACACTAGGAGAGTGTGAAAGGACAAGGGTTCTCTGCTCACACTAAGATAGTGTGAAAGGACGAATGGATCTCTGCCGACATCAGGGGAGTGTGAAAGGACGAAGGGTTCTCTGCCCACACTAGGAGAGTGAAAGGACGCAGGTACTCTGCCAACACTAGGGATAGTGTGAATGGACGATGGTTCTCTACCGACATCGGGAGAGTGTGAAAGGACGATGGTTCTCTACCGCACCGGATAGTGGTGAAAAGAGTTTGTAAAGGCTTCTCCACCTTGCTGTGGGTGCAAAAGGAGAGTCACTATTGGTATTAGTGCAATACTCAGAAGGTGCCTCTAGGGAGCGGATGTAGGTCTGGTTTTGATCGAACCACTATAAATCTGGTGTCTTTTATTTTCCGCTGCTTATTTAATTTTTGTGTTTAAAACTTTGTGGTTGAAAAACATTTTGTAGAAAATTCACTAACTAAATTTTTGTTTCCTTAAATTTCAAAAAGAGGGATAAAAATTTTTAATTACCAATTCACCCCCCCCCCTCCCTTGGTTAGCCTTGGGTCATTAGCATAGGCTTAACATCCTATCTAGACTTTACACATACCATGTAAGAATTGGGCACAATACAATTGATCAAATCATCCCATATAATTTGACTGGAATAATTTATCCAAATTTGTTCCCTTATCATAGGATTAATTTAGGCAAGATTTAAATACATTATATAGTATGATACATACCATACAATATGATGAGTATAAAATTTGAATTTTAAAATATTGCCTAAATTATGATTTGCTGTTGGGATCATGTTTTAGTCATCTTAACTGAACTGAGGAACTCATGGGAGTATTAAAAGGTTTAGCATTGTCCATTTCATACTTTTTTAAGGATGTTCTTAATATATTTTGACTGACTAAGAAATGTAACCTCCTCAATTTGCTTAATGCTAAAGCTTAAAATGTAACTTAAATCTCATATTAGACTCATTTCAAATTCACTACTCATTATTTTAGAAAAATCATCACAAAGATTTTTATTTGAAGATCCAAAGATGATATAATCAACATAAATTTGTACAATGAGTATATCCTCTCCCAATTTCTTTAAAAAGATAGTTATATCCACACTCCTTTTTTCAAAAGATCTCTCAATTAGGAATGTACTCTATTAAGAGAGTTGTTATTTGCATGTTTTACATTCTTGCAACTTGTATAGTTTTGATGATTCCAAAAATTATTATTCTATGTGTAGTTATCTCCTAATATTTTTTGGAAAATTTGTATTTGCTCTTGTGTATACTAACATTTCAGGTGAATCAAACTCCCAACTACAAAGACTTCAAATTAAATTCAGATGAAGACTATTTATAATTTTGAAGCTCTTAAATGTTATTTAAATTGAGAGGGAGTGATCGTAATTGAGAGAATAAAAAGACACATACACACTTAAGGGAGATCTTAAATTTATCTTCTTATCGTACGGGATGATTTTTGATCGTACGAGACGATCAGATAGTTATCTCCTGAAAAGAGCACATGGAACAAATAGGAACTTCCAAGAAAATTTTTCTAAGTTCTGATCATCCAGGACGAAATATTGTCGTCCCGGGACAACTTGGGCTCTGTATAAATTTTGTCCAAACAAAATCCATAGCATCCGAAGATGACTTGGGCTCTGTAAAAATTTTGTCCAGACGAAAGTGGTTCGTCCCAGGATGATGGAACCGACTTAAGACAGTTTTCTAAATTCGTTCTGCAATACTAACCTTGTGATAACCGTTCATACCGGACGAACTTGGTTCGTACGGGACGATCAGCGTGTACGAAGTAATTTCGTACACATATACAATAGGTTAGTTTCCAAAGCTTTTAAGTAAAATCGTCCAGGATGATTTTCGATCGTACGGGACGATCGTAAGTATGATAACTTACAATTTGCCAGTTTTGGACGGTTTTTCTTGTCTCTTCCATAAATAGGCCATTCTAAACTGCCACTTAATCTATTTTGCTTACTGATCTTCATGCCTATTGAGAAGAGAGTCAAGGAGAGAGTGTGAGAGAGCATCTGAAGGAGATTTCTTGCCATTGGAGCGTGAAGGTTTCACTTGGTACTCAAGGGTAAGAGTTTCTACTTTTCAAGTTTGAGATTACTTTACTCTTCTCTCTTTTCTTTTAGATTGAACTTGTAAATAAGATCTTGAAGAATATCCGATTCTCTGCCGACACTTGGAAAGTTTGAATAGCTGAGGGTTCTCTACCCACACTAGGAGAGTGTGAAAGGATGAAGGGTTCTCTGCCTACACCGAGAGAGTATAAAAGGATGAACGATACTCTGCCGACATCGGGGGAGTTTGAAAGGACGATGGTACTCTGCCAACATTGGAGATAGTGTGAAAGGATGAACGGTTCTCTGCAAACATTGGGGGAGTGTGAAAGGATGACGGTTCTCTGCCATACCGGATAGTGGTGAAAAGAGTTTGTAAAGGCTTCTCCGCCTTTCTGTGGGTGAAAAAGGAGAGTCACTATTGGTATTAGTGCAATACTCAGAGCGTGCCTCTGGGGAGTGGATGTAGGTCTGTTTTTGATCAAACCACTATAAATTCTGGTGTCTTTTATTTTCCACTGCTTATTTACTTTTTGTGATTAAAACTTTGTGGTTGAAAAATATTTTCTAGAAAAACTCACTAATTAAATTTTTGTTTCCTTTAAAATTTAAAAGAGGGTTAAAATTTTTTAATAACCAATTCACCCCCCTCTTGGTTAGCCGTGAGACATTTAATTATGCTTAACATCCTAATTCTTATTGAACGAGTTTCAACAAGTGGTATCAGAGCTTTATTTAAAATCATAAGTTTAGACTAATTTTTTATTAACGTAAATGGCTACATTTAGAAATAAAAATACACCTGAGGGTTATTCTATAACTAGACCTCCACTATTTGAAAATATTCCTTTTGATTTTTGAAAAACACGCATGTCTACATTTTTACAGTCACTTGATTATCGTATGTGGATTTTAGTTCAAGAAGGGTATATAAAACCAACTAGACTAGTTGACGGAGTTAGAGTTGAAACACCTTTTACAGACTAGACAGTACAAGAACGTGACTTAGCACAATTAAATGCTAAATGCTTGAATAGTTTCTTTTGTGCTTTAAAATCAAAAGACTACATGCGAGTTTCTACTTGCAAAAGTAGAAAGGACATTTGGGATAGACTTTGCATAACATATGATAGGACTAATGAGGTTAAACAATCTAGACTTAATATCTTGTTGCATGATTATGAATTGTTTTGCATGAAACCAAATGAATCAATTTCTGAAATGTACACAAGATTCACACAAATTGTCACCTCTTTGCATGTATTAGGTAGGGAGTTAACAAATGCTGAAATGGTTAATAAGATTTTACGTTGCTTGCCTACTGCTTATGATGCTAAAATTACTATAATTACAGAGTCTAAAGATTTAAACATATATTCCATTGACAATCTTCTTGGTTCACTTATTGCTTTCGAGCAAGGAGTTAGCCAAAGAAATGTTGATGCAGGTGAACCACGAAGGGATAAGAACATAGCACTGAATGTGGAAGAGTCTAATAGTGAAAACTCACAACCTGAGGATGAAGACGACATAGCTTTGATGACCAGATAATTCAGAAGCTTTTTGAAGAGGAAGCAAAAGAGACGCCAACAATGGAATAGAGGTAAGTTCAATAGAAAAGCAAAATTTTCTAATGAAGTTATTTGCTATGAATGCAGGAAACCTTGACATATAAAGACGGAGCGCCCATTACTCAAAGCCAATCCTAGCAAGGAGAAGGTAGAGGAGAAACCATTTGTGAAGAAGGGCAAGAAGAAGTTCCAAAGAGCCTTTTGGGCGGACTCAGCTTCAGATTTGTCGGAGACGGAAAAGGAAGAGGAAGTCACAAATTTATGCTTAATGGCCATCATACTTGATCAGTCAGATCAAAAAGAGGTATGTGACTTAACATATGACGAACTTTTTGAAGTCTCTGAACACATGCATGAAGCACATAGGAAGACAAAGAAATTGCATGCTAGCCTTAGTTTGGAATTGGAAGAACTTAAAAAGGAACATGAAATCCTTAGGAATGATCATACTTTAATTGATAGCAACCACATGAAATTACTTGATGAGTTTGATGACTTAAATAAGAACCTTTAATGTTATAAATCATCCTTTGAAAAACTTAAAAAAGATTTTAAAAATTTTAAGGATGAATCGGAGAGCAAACTTTATAGATCAAATTATACAAATCGAATTTTGAAGGATATGAATTCATATTATATTTTGAAGATAAAAGTTCTCGAGGATAATAGGATACCTCCAAAACTTGAAGATTTCACTAATCCTATTTTGTATCCTAAATTTATGCAATCCCTAAAAAATCAAATGAATGGTAGAAGACTTAGGAAACCCTTTCCTAATGTTAAATGCAAAATTTATGGATTGATTGGTAATATAGGTCACACCTGTACTTCGAGGATGAAAAATTATATGGTGTGGAAACCTAAGATGCATAACCCTAGACATATCATACATATCCTTAGACATTTTATACATGCATCTTTTTATAAATTGTCAAAAGGTGAACCCAAACTTGTTTGGGTTCCCAGGTCTAACGTTTGATATTTTTGTAGGGTGGCTCTCACACAAGGCCTCGTGAAAGCATATGGTAACTGGATAGCGGATGTTCAAAGCATATGACTGGAGATTCAAAACAATTCATTTTGCTAGAAGCCAAGAGTGGAGGCAAGGTTACACTTGGAGATAACACCACAAGGAAGGTGATTGGGTCAGGTATAATTCGTAATATTAAAAAAAAAATTCATTGAAAATGTGTTATTGGTAGAAGGATTAAAGCATAATTTGTTAAGTATAAGTCAGCTATGTGATAAAGGGTATTGTGTTAAATTTTTTCCTACTAGCTCCATATTAAGCCTTAATAGTAAAGATGTTTTGAATGGAAAAAAGGTAAACAACGTTTATATACTAGATTTAAATTGCTTTCATACTCCTACTATTTTTTGTTTAAAAACTGTATCTAATGAGTCATGGCTTTGGCATAGGAGACTTTGTCACTCTAGCATGAAAAATCTTAGGAGAATTACCCAAAAAGACTTAGTGAGAGGTATGCCAAAATTAGACTTTACTAAGGACCACCTTTGTGATGCATGTCAATTAGGTAAACAAGTGAAGTCCTCTTTTCAAACTAATATGGATCTTAGAATAAGTAAGCCACTAGAAATTTTGCATATGGATCTTTTTGGGCCGGTCGGAACTGTAAGTTTAGGAGAAAAGGTATACGGATTTGTGATTGTGGATGATTACACTAGATTCACTTGGGTTAGATTTCTATTTTATAAGAGTGAATCATTTGAGGAATTTAGAAATTTTGCAACTTGGATTCAAAGAAAACTTGGGTGTGAAATCATAAATATACAAAGTGTTCTTGGAGGAGAATTTTAAAATGAACGATTTGAGAATTTTTATAAGGAAAATGGAATAGATCACAATTTTTTGCACCTAGAACCCCTCAGCAGAATGGGATAGTCAAAAAGGAAAAAAGAACATTAATAAAAGCTGCCCGAGCAATATTGGCAGAATACTCACTTCCAAAATATTTTTGGGCTGAGGCGATTAGCACAGCATGTTATGTTCTGAATAGGGTGAGTGTAAGATCAAAATTAAATAAAACATCCTATGAGTTGCTAAAGGGTAGAACACCTAATTTGAGTCATTTGCATGTTTTTGTATGCAAGGCATTCATTCATAAGAATGAAAAATTTGCCTTAAGAAAATTTGATCCAAAATCAGATGAGGGAATTTTTGTTGGATACTCAAGTGTTGGAAAATCTTTTAGAGTGTTCAATAAAAGAATGGTATCCTAAGTTTAGCACTTCCTTTGAAATAATTGGGTATTTAGATTCTGACTTTGCAGGTTGTAGGGTGGATAGAAAAAGCACTTCTGGAATATGTCAATTTATTGAAAATTCTTTAGTATCTTGGTCCAGTATAAAAAAAATTAAGTAGCTTTATCTACTGCAGAAGCTGAATACCTTGCATTAGGAAGTTGTGTGCCACAAGTACTTTGGTTGAAATAACTGTTGATTGATTTAGGATTAATTATAGGCACTATTCCAATTTATTGTGATAACACAAGTGCTATTTGCATTTCTAAAATCCTCTTCAACATTCAAGAACCAAACATATAGACATAAGGCAGCATTTCATAAGGGATCATGTTTCAAAAGGAGAAATTGAACTTACACATATTTCTACTAAAAATCAACTTGCAGATATTTTTACAAAACCTTTAGTCTTTGATACTTTCAGTGCATTAAGAACAATGCTTGGTGTGATTGATTTAAATGCTTAAATAAAAATAATTTTGCAACATTGATGTTTGTTTTTGTAGTTTATATTTTTGTAATTTTTTGTTTTTTTGAGTTATTTTTGAGTAATTTTTATTTAGAGTCTATACATTTTCGTTGTTCATTGTGTTTTTGTGTGTTTATTGTGTTTGCCTTCATAAAAATTCAAAAATTTTGAGTGTTGATCGTCCGGGATGAAACTATTTCGTATGGGACGATGTGTTGAAATACGTGAAACTGTCAGATTTTGAAACTGATTCGTGCAGTTTTTCAGTTTTTAAATTCACTTCGTATGTACAATCGTTATGATCGTCCGAGACAAAATTTTTTAACTGTTCAAAAACGGGAAAATGTTTGAATGGATAAGGTGGTTTTTATTATTGAACTTCGTCTGTACGAACCTCATGTTTGTATGGACGAACATATGGTGGTTTGATGTAGGGGACGGTTTTAACTGCCAATAAAATGATCATAAGTTATGATCGTCTGGACAAAAATGTGTTCATCTGTACGATCATTATAGTCAAAAAGTCTATACGAAAAGACGCATCGTAAGTTGTGTTGATTACGAAAGCCATTTCATTTTGGACGAACTCGATCGTCTATATGAAAATTTTTCGTACGGGACGAATGTATGCATTAGTCCGGGACAAAATTTTTTCATCCAGTATGAAAGTATCATTTTCTTTAAATAAGAGGGCTTTCTAACTCAATAATCACACTTCCAAACATCTCTTTCAATCCCTTTCGTGTTCTAGATCACTAAATGGAAAGTTCAAGCTAGTGTCAGAAGGTTCTAGCGAAGAAACCCAATAGGAATCTATCTGAAAATTTCCTATCAAAAGCAAACGAAGTCTCATTTCCTAGGTTTGCTTCTGCTAAAATTACCCCCTCTCGCATTCTAATTCAAGATGAAATTACCTACAAGGTAATGCATCTTTTCACTTCCACTCAATTTGGGTTTATTCTCACACTCATCCACCTTTACAACAAGGAAACTTTTCATTACTTTTTGGCCAACATGTCTTTTAACGCCAACCACTCTACTGTCAGTTCTTTTGTTCACAAATAAAAGGTAGAAATCACTAAGCATGACTTAGGTGCATTTCTAAATTTAAGAACTGAAGGACTTAGAGCCCATTCCTTGGAGAATAAATGGTTTGAAATAAATAGGGTGATTAGAGGAAATGGTATAGATGAACATGTGGCTAGAGTTTCAGGCCTTCTCCAAAATGCTCGAATCATCCAGCACATCCTCAAAAACCTCAATCATTCCAAAAGCTTGTAATAGAGTAAATATCACACCTCTTCTTTCTATTGTGACCTTTCTAATCATGTCCAAAAAGCCTATTGATGAAGCACAACTTATCTTAGATTATCTTTATGGGCTTTCTGAAATTGGACATGCATATCATAAAAGAAAAAGAAACATTGCATTAGGTCACTTAGTAACCTATGTGTTGGAGAAGAAGTACAACATTGTGCATCCGGATCAAGAATATGAAGAACTGCTCTACTACAATGATGCATCTTTTAGAGCAATCTTCAAGGAGGATAAGGGAAAATCACAAGTTACTAGTGATTCAGATGAAGAAGAAGAAGGAGCACCCGAAACTGCTAGTCAACCAAATTATCAGAATTTGGTTGAAAGATTTGACAGATTAGAGACTCATTTTGATCAACGTTTTGATCATTTTGAGGCTCAATTTCAGCAGCAACAACAAGACAATGATAACATAAGAGATCAAGTGAATGAAATAAATACCAATGTAATGTTGTTGAGTTCATATTATAACTTCTTTGGTGGTGTTCCTCCTCCTCCTCCTCCAGATCAGGGTCCTATGTGATTGTATTAGTTGTTTTTATGTTTTTTTTTTTTTAATGTTGTATCTTTCATTATGTTTATGTTTTCTATTGATATCATATGATGATTGTATAATCTTTAAATTGATATCAATATATGTTGTTTTTTCTTTAGATTTGAATTGTTTTCTGAAATGTGTATTAAGCTTTATGAATTTCATTAGTCTTTTTAATCTTTATTGTGCTTTAAACTAAATTATAAATTAAAATTAAATTCATTAGAAATTCTAATTATTCAAAATTTAAGTGTTGCTTATAACTTGTCATTATTAGAATTTTTAATTTCATGTCTTTCATTTAGACTATATTATATTTAATATTATTATTCCAATTTAAATGTTTTCTTATTTTGTATTTCATTTTCAAATAGTATTTATGCACTTAGAAAATTTTAAAATTTTAGATTATTGACTTTGGAAAGAATTCAATTACTCTTGAAAATTATACAAATGTACAAAAATCGAAAAGAATGCGCAAAAGTTCGCAAATGTGAAAAAGAGGCACAAAATAAGCCCAACATAAAAAGATGCAAAAAATGTGACACAAATTTAAAAAAGATGCGCAAAGCGCCACATGTGATAATTTTCTTCTTTCCAAACTCTTTTAATCTCTTAATTCAAATTGATCTTATGTTCATTTATATTTTTATTGAAATTTGAAATATACAATTTTATTACTCATCCTT
This sequence comes from Dendrobium catenatum, assembly GCF_001605985.2. Classification (NCBI taxonomy): domain Eukaryota; kingdom Viridiplantae; phylum Streptophyta; class Magnoliopsida; order Asparagales; family Orchidaceae; genus Dendrobium; species Dendrobium catenatum. Next base: position 10,302 of record NW_021319528.1, on the reverse strand, counting down.
CTTGCAATGATTTTCTTTATCTAAATGTTTAAATTGAATCATGTCTTTGATAAATTCTTCTTAGTTACAATGTTATATCACTTCTTAAATTCTATGAATTTCTATGATTTGCCTACTATTTTTAATTTTATTTGCATATTTTATATCAATTATTTTCAAGGTTAAATTATCAAATAAATTTCATATGATTACTTATATTTCTAGTCTATTTCTTCTTCACTTTTTGTTGTTGTAAAAAAAGGGGAGAAATTATTTGTTTATCTTGTGTTTTGTGTTTTGTCTTGTCTTGTGTTTTTATTTGTTTGTATTTTTTTTATGTTTAGTGTTATTTTTATATTTTTTTGTGTATTGTGAAAAATATTGAAAAATAATTTTTTTTTGTTCAAATTGCCTCCTTATTTTCATGTATTCATCAATTCAGGGAGAGTTTAGGAGATTCTTAGAATTTAAAATCCTACAAACAATAATTATTTTGCCATCATCAAAAAGGAGGATATTGTTAAGAGAGTTGCTATTTGCATGTTTTATATTCTTGCAACTTGTATAGTTTTGATGATTCCAAATATTATTATTCTATGTGTAGTTATCTCCTAACAATTTTTGGAAAATTTGTATTTGCTCTTATGTGTACTAACATTTCAGGTGAATCAAACTCCCGACTACAAAGACTTCAAATTAAATTCAGATGAAGACTATTTGTAATTTTGAAGCTCTTAAATGTTATTTGAATTGAAAGGGAGTGATTGTAATTGAGTGAATGAAAACACACATACACACTTAAGGGAGATCTTAAATTTTTCTTCTGATCTTACGGGACGATTTTCGATCGTACGGGACGATCAGACAGTTATCTCCTGAAAAGAGCAAATGAAACGAGCAGGAACTGCCAAGAAAATTTTTCTAAGTCCTGATCGTCCAGGACGAAATATTTTCTTCCCGGGATGACTTGGGCTCTGTATAAATTTCATCCAAACAAAATCCATAACGTCCCAGGACTACTTGGGCTCTGTCAAAATTTTGTCCAGATGAAATTGGTTAGTCCCAGGATGATAGAACCAACTTAAGACAGTTTTCTAAATTTGTTCTGCAGTTTTTGGAACTAACCTTGTGATAACCGTTCGTATCGGACGAACTTGGTTCATACGGGAGGATCAGCGTGTACGAAGTAATTTCATACACATATACAATAGGTTCCTTTTCAAAGCTTTTAAGTAAAATCGTCCGGGATGATTTTCGATCATACGGGACGATCGTAAGTATGATAACTTGCAATTTGCCATTTTTGGACAATTTTTCTTGTCTCTTCCATAAATAGGCCATTCTAAACTGCCACTTAATCTTTTTTGCTTTCTGATCTTTGTGCCTATTGAGAAGAGAGTCAATGAGAGAGTGTGAGAGAGCATCTGAAGGAGATTTCTTGCCAATGGAACGTGAAGGTTTCACTTGGTACTCAAGGGTAAGAGTTTCTACTTTTCAAGTTTGAGATGACTTCACTCTTCTCTCTTTTCTTTTAGATTGAACTTGTAAAGAAGATCTTGAAGAAGATTCGGTTCTCTGCCAACACTTGGAAAGTGTGAATAGCCGAGTGTTCTCTGCCCACACTAGGAGAGTGTGAAAGGATGAAGGGTTCTCTGCCTACACCGAGAGAGTGTAAAAGGATGAACGGTTCTCTACCGACATCGGGAGAGTGTGAAAGGACGATGGTACTCTACCAATACTGGGGATAGTGTGAAAGGATGAAAGGTTCTCTACCGATATCGGGGGAGTGTGAAAGGATTACGGTTCTCTGCCGCATCTGGTAGTGGTGAAAAGAGTTTGTAAAGGCTTCTTCGCCTTGCTGTGGGTGCAAAAAGAGAGTCACTATTAGTATTAGTGCAATACTCAGAGGGTGCCTCTAGGAAGTGGATGTAGGTCTGGTTTTGACCGAACCACTATAAATTCTGGTGTCTTTTATTTTTTGCTGCTTATTTACTTTTTGTGATTAAAATTTTGTGGTTGAAAAATGTTTTCTAGAAAAACTCACTAATTAAATTTTTGTTTCCTTTAAAATTGAAAAGAGGGTTAAATTTTTTTAATAACCAATTCACCCCCCCTCTTGGTTAGATGTGGGACATTTAATTAGGCTTAACATCCTAATTCTTATTGAATGAGTTTCAACATACTCAACCTATCATACCAAGCCCTATGTGCCTATTTCAATCCATATAATGCCTTTTTCAGTTTGAAAATATGATTTGGGTGTTTAGAATTTTCAAAACTTGGACGTTGTTCTACAAAAACATCATCTTAAATTACCCTATTTAAAAAGGCACTTTTAACATCTATTTGATACAATTTAAATCCTCTAAAACACACAATAGCTAATAAAGCCCTAATTGCTTCAAGTCTAGCTACAGGGGCAAAAGTTTTCTCAAAATTAATTCCTTCAATCTGATTATACCCCTTAACTAATAATCTAGCCTTATTTCTAATGACTACTGCTGAGTCATTCATTTTGTTTTTAAATACCCATATAATTCTAACTACATTTTGATCCTTTGGCCTTGTAGTTAATTTCCAAACTTTTTTTTACAAGTTAATTTAACTCTTCTTGTATAATCAAAATCCAAAATTTATCCGAAAGTGCTTGATCAATATTTATGGGTTCTATGATTAAAATAAAGGGTAAATGATTGACTTCTTTGCTTAGATCATGCCTAGTCCTTACACCCTCACTAGGTTCATCTATAATTAACTCATTTGGGTGGTTTTTAGAAAATCACAAATCTCTAGGCATTGGGTTTTCTATCTCCAAATTTTCTTTCAAGTTTATTTTCTCAATCCTTTGAGAGTTATTCTCAATTTCATCCTCTTCAACAATTGCCTCTTCTAAACTTTATCATCCATCAAATACAATATGTGTGGTCTCTTCATTTACTAAATTTATTTTATTGAATACTCTATAAGATTTTCCAACACTTGAGTATCCTATAAAAGTACATTCATCTGATTTTGGATTAAATTTTCCAAAGGCAGATTTTCCATTGTTATGAATAAACAACTTACATCTAAAAACATGAAAAATGTGACAAATTAGATGTTCTTCTTTTTAGCAACTCATAGGGTTTTTTATTTAATTTTGATCTTACATTCACCCTATTCATAATATAACATGTAGTGCTAACTGCCTCAACCCAAAAATATTTAGGAAGTGAGTATTTTACCAACTTGGCTCGGGCAACTTCAGTTAATGATCTATTTTTCCTTTCAACTACCCCCATTCTACTGAGGGGTACTAGGTGCAGAAAAATTATGATCAATTTCTTTCTCATTACAAAAATCCTTAATTTTTTTATTATCAAATTCTCCTACATGATTACATTGAAATAATAAAATCTCACTACCTAGTTTCTTTTGAATCCATGTCAAAAAATTTATAAACTCCTCAAATGATTCACTTTTATGATATAGAAATCTAACACATGTGAATCTAGAATAATCTTCCACAATCATAAATTCGTATTTCTTTCCTCCTAAACTTATAGTTACAACTGGTCCAAAAAGATTCATATATAAAATCTCCAATAGTTTATTAATTCTGAGATCCTTATTGGATTGAAAAGAGGACTTCACCTATTTTTCTAATTGCATGCATCACAAAGGTGATTCTTAAAAAAGTCTAGTTTTAGTATACCTCTCACTAGGTTCTTTTGGGTAATCCTCCTAAGGCTTTTCATGCTAGAGTGAGAAAGTCTCCTATGTCAAATCCATGACTCATCAGAAATAGCTTTTAAACAAAAAAGTAGTAAGAGTTTTAATGCAATTCAAATCTAGTATATACACATTGTTTACCCTTATGTCATTTAAAACATCAATACCATTAAGGCTTAATATGCAGCTTGTAGGAAAGAATTTCACACAATAACCTTTATCATAAAGTTGGATTATGCTTAGAAGATTATGTTTTAAGCCTTCAACCAGTAGTACACTTTCACTTGTTGAAACTTGTACAATATGAATTAGGTTGTTAGACCTAAGCTTATATCTCAGCAGCTAACCAAGAGGGGGGTGAATTAGTAACTAAAAAAAAATTCCCTCTTTAATTTTTTAAAATGATAAAAACTTTAATGAAATTTTTTAGTAGAAAGATTTTCAACATAGATCAACATAAAAGTAAAAGTGAAAAATTAAAGCAGCGGAAAATAAAAAGACACAAGATTTATAGTGGTTCGGTCAAACACGACCTACATCCACTCCTCGTACCACCCTCCGAGTATTGCACTAATATCAATAGTGTCTCTCCTTTTTCCCCCACAGCAAGGCAGAGAAGCCTTCACAAAACTCTCTTAAACCACTACTCGGTGCGATAGAGAACCATCGTCCTTTTACACCCTCCAAGTGTAGGCAGAGTACCTCGC
>NW_021319528.1:0-5805 GCF_001605985.2 Dendrobium catenatum | reverse complement strand
TGGGCAGAGAATCCTTCATCCTTTCACACTCTCCAAGTGTAGTCAGAGAACCTCCCTCTGTTCACACTCCATGAGTGTTGGCAAAGAACTGGATCTTCTTGAAAGATCTTCTCATGAGAAATCTAGAAGGACGAGAAAAAAAGAGTGAAGTAATCACAAATCACAATTGGAGATTCTTACCTTTGAGTTCCAAGTGAATCCTTCACGCTCCAGTAGTAAGAATCCTCCTTCAAATACTATCTCACACTCTTTCCTTCAATCTCACTTTAGTTTACACGAAGACCAACGAACAAAAAGATTATATGACAGTCTTAAGTGGACCTAATATAGTAAAGATATAAAAAAACCTTCCAAAAATTGTTAATTTTCAATTATGTACGCACATGATCGTCTCGTACAATCTTGATTTTGTATGTACGAACAGTGTAAAACTATTACGTACGAACTCTTATGTGCATTAGGATGAGGGACTTCGTACCCGATCAATAATCCATATGAACTAGGTTCGTCCGGTATGAACAGTTATTTTAAAGTCACGTTGAAACATAAATGCAGATGGTTCATCTCTCAAAAGAACATAGAACATCGTCCTAGGATGAATGTTCATGTTTGTCTGGACGAACAGTACAAAGTGAGAAACCCGAGAGCTTCGTCTAGGGACGAATGGGACACTTCGTCTGGACGAACAGTACAATATGAGAAACCCGAGAGCATTGTCCAGTGAGGAATGGGGAAATTTGTCTGGACGATCAGGACTTAAATTTTTCTCACTTCCTGTTTGTTCCATTGCTCTCCGAGGGGTATAACTGATCTGATCGTCCCATACAAATATGGTTCATCCCGTACGATCAGAAGAAAAATTTAACCTTTTAAAAATCTCCCTAAGTGTGTGTGTGCTAGGTTGCTCAATTATAATTACACTCTCTCAGACTCAATAAAGTGAAAGATACAGACTTTAATTTACAAAGTATGATATGTTGAATTTTGATTTGAAGTCTTTAGTAGTATGGAGTATGATTATCCTGAAATGTCAGTCCACAAAAGAGCAAAAATAATTCTTCCAAAAAATGTTACGAGAATATAATACTTACAACAATAATAGTTGGAATCATTAAAATTATACAAGTTGCAAAAATGTAAAACATGCAAATATCAACTCTCTTAACAATATTATTTTAGAAACAAATGTTGTTTCAGTGTTTCACCAACCAAATAGCAACTAAAAGTTGTTTCAGTAACCACACAACAACTAAATGTTGTTTCACCAACCAAACAACCCTATTTCAGCAACCAAACAACAACTAAATGTCAAACAACCCTAGTTCTAACTTCACATATATTAATTAACATGACATCTAAATTAAAAAGCGACCAAATATTTCTTCAGCAACCAAACAACAACTTCACTATGAAGCATTTCAATAATCAAATGTCCATCATTATGAACATACCAGTTCTAAGTTCTAACTTCACATATAATACTTAATAGGATATCTAAATTAAACATCAACCAGAAGTCCAGAAGTCCAGAAGTCCAGAAGTCCAAATAAAAATAGCAAACAGGTCCAACTAAAATGTTAACCATAAGTCCAACTAAAATGTTAAACAAGAATCATCTAATAACTGAACTTTCAATCAGTTCTACATCAATTTGAGTGACATGTAAATCAAGGATATCATCCGTAACAGCATCTAGTTCTGTGTCATGAACTACTATATGAAATTACTGAACGACAAGAGGGGGGTGAATTCGATGATTAAAAACTTCTTTTAATGAAAACAAATATCTTTTTATGACTTTATGCGGAAGCGAATTTTGAGCTCTACCACTAAATGTTTAAAAAGAATAAATAGAAGAAGGTTGAAGAATAAATCACCCTGTTCTGTATACAGCCAATCCTTTGCACAGACAAGTGCCTCAACAATATCATGCTTTAGTGAACTTTGATATTGACCTAGTATTCTACCACTATTACAGAAAGCCCTTTATGATGCCACTATACTAATAGGAATGCACAAAATGTCATGAGCCATAGCAGATATTGCAGGAAATCTATATTGGTTGCCTTTCCAGAAATGCAAGATGTCTAAATCAATCTTTGCGTCTAAGTTTGGCTCATCCAAATAAATTTCTAACTCAGATTTCCTAGGCATAACAAATTCCTCTTGAAAAGACTCAAATCCTGTGTGTGAAGATATACAATTTTTAAAACAAAACAAGTATTTTGGGATGTACCAACTATATAAAGATAAAGATATCACTAGTTATTAATGTAATACCTGGAGAAATTGTGACTTAACTATAGTTGTTGATGCACTTCTTGATGTACCAACTTCTTTTTTTTGGTATGCACGTGTATGTTGTTCTGTTAATTCATTAAGAGCTGAACTATAGTTTACAAATAAAGAGAATAACTTCTCTTTAATCTTTATCACTTCTTGTTGGTAATCACCTACATATAGTCTTCTATAACACCATTCAACAAAAGCAAATTTGTATCGAGGATCTAAAATGACAGCTATAGCCAATATAATATAAAATGAAGACCAATATTTATCAAATTTGACTATCATTCCTGTTGCCATTCTTTTGATGTATTCATGTCCACTTAAGAGTTCATGTTTCAATGATGCTTAAGCTGTAGAAATGCACAGAACATATAAATTTGATGTTGGGTACTTTGATCCAAATATAATACATGTTATATCATAGAAAGGAGCCAAGAATTTGCAAATAGATTCAAGTTTCTCCCACTCAACACTACTTGGGCAATTCCTATAATTTGAATCACCCAACTCTAAATGTTGAAAAGCTCGTCGATATTAGATAGAACTATCTAGCATGATAAAAGTGGAGTTCCATCTAGTTGGAACATCTTGTCGCAAGCCTCTCTTTCCATCTAGAAAACTATGTTTGATACAATCAAGGAACTTTTGCTTCCTCGTGTGAGAGCCTTTTACTTACTTAATACTCTCCTGGATTTTAATTATTGAAGCATCAACCTCCTTCAAACCATCTTGAACAATGAGATTAATAATATGTGTGGTACAACGAATATTAAAGAACTTACCATCACAAAGCAAAACACCACGTAAATATAAATGATTTCTTAGAAATTCAACTGAGGTATTGTTTGCTGAAGCATTATAAAAAGTAATGCTAAAAAGTTTGGTATCAATTTTCCACTCCATAATAAGAGATTGTAACTTTTTAAACAATGAAATGCCATCATGAGGGGGCGGCATGAAACCAAAGCTGATAATCTTTATTTGCAAATGCCAATCATTATCTATAAAATGTATTGTCAAACAAATAAACCCATCTGTGTTAATAGAAGTCCAAAGGTCCGATGTTAAGCACACCCTACTTCTCAATTTTGTTAAATGTGAATGTATATTACACTTCTCTTTACTAAATAATTTCGTACAATCACTTCGTGCAGTAATTCTTGAAAATAACTACAAGCCCCGATGAAGATACGTTATAAGAGCTCGCACTCCAACCAACTCAACACACTGGAAGAGCAAGTCATTCATAATGATACATGCAACAAACATGACACAAAATTCTGACTTATCAAACTCACTATCAATCATAGAAGTGGATGATTCAGAGTTTGTTTGTAAAATGAGTTGTCCAATATCATGCATATTTCTCTTTTTATAATTTTTCAAGTATCGTCTTAGTTTAGCAGTGCTATTTTTACTATCATAGAAATATGTCACGCCGCATTTCTTGCATTTGCACCTTGGCTTACCATCTTTTGGCTTAGGCAACATCTCAAAGTAACCCCAAACAACCGAAGTCATTCTTCTCCGCTTCTTAGCAGCTTCACCTCCCTCATTACATTCAATTTTACATGCCTCAACCACATTTTTAGATGGCACAACTTCTTGATTTTCATCAAAACAAGAATTATCATGAATGGTATTAGAGCCCTCCATCTATGAAAAATATTACAAGACACCACAATGTGAATATTTAAATATTTCTTCATTTCTTGCATATCAAATTGGAACAAAAAGGTAGTAAATATGGAAATTTCTGATATGAGTTAAACTTAAACAGTAAAACTGTAAAAATATTTTTATTCAACAGTCAACACTTGAACATCTAAAAGGGGAAACTGTAGAAAAATAAAAAAAATTATGATGCTCTAACCAGTCAATGAGTCAATAACCAACAAACCAGTCAGACAATCATACAATCAATAACAAAAAAATTGAAAAATTCATGATGCCCTTACTCCCTCATCCCTCAATGTTTCCAAAATCTGCAAAACGTTTAAACCCAGCTAAGTAGGGACAAAGAAGACAACAATAACAACATTTTAAACACCCTATAGAACAATATCCACACAAAATAACCATTAATCAAATAAATTTTTAAAACCCTAGCCGAGAATAACCTAACAGATAATAGAAACAAGATACAAAATACAAACACATCATGGAACACATTCATCTTCTAAAAATCTTAACAACTTAGCAGAAAAAAAGAGAATAGGTGAACAAAAAATTTGAACACCTTCGTCTTCAAAAATAACAAAAAATATTAATAGAAATGAGATACAAACAGATCAAAGAAGGTCGTAAGTTGGAATCGAAAAATTTGCGACGACGGCGTGCAATCTTAAAGAGATTAAAGAAGGCACGGACGAAATGACCGAACAAAATAATGAAATTATCTATTGTCCAGTGCACAGTGCCCACTGCTCGCTCACTCTTTCCACGCGGATATTTACTCATAAAAGACGCGGGTTAATTTGGGTTAGGTTCGGGTTATCGGGTTAACCCGAACCTGACCCGAAAAACTAAACGGGTCAAAAATTAAAACCCTAACCCAACCCATTCTTTAAACGGGTCAACCCGAACCCAAAAATTTTGAGTCGGTTTCGGATCGGCTTTTTGGGTCAGATCAAATGTTGGCATCCCTACTTTTCACTTTCAAATTCTTGTAGAAATAAACTTTTTGTATAAAGTTTTGCAATGTAACTCCAGTGATATTGTATATGAAGTTGAGATCTTATTCCTCAGAGGAAATTAAATTGTTTTTGCATATTTGAGTCATGCTCTGATATATTGCATAATAAATTTTTAGGCTTTTTAGCCTGCTAAGAATCTCTGTAGAAGATATCGAGAGAATCCACAAAGGATGTGAGACCTATCTGAGATTGTATGTCAAAGCCTTTGCTCGATGACGTTAACCTGTGTGGAAGAGGTTGAGAGAATCCACAAAGGATATGAGACCTATCCGAGGTTGTATGTCGGAACCTTTGCTTGGTGACGTTAACCTGTATGGAAGAGGTTGAGATAATCCACCAAGGATGTGAGACCTATCCGAGGTTGTATGTCGTAGACTTTGCTCGACGACGTTAACCTATATGGAAGAGATCGAGAGAATCCACCAAGGATGTGAGACCTATCCGAGGTTGTATGTCTGAGCCTTTGCTCGATGACGTTAACTTGTATGAAAGAGGTCGAGAGAATCCACCAAGGATGTGAGACCTATCCGAGGTTATTTATTGGAGCCTTTGCTAGACGACATTAACATGTATGAAAGAGGTCGAGAGAATTCACCAATGATGTGAGACCTATCAAAGGTTGTATGTTAAAGCCTTTACTCGATAACCTTAACCTGTATAAAAGAGGACTAGAGAATCCACCAAGGATGTGAGACCTATTTGAGGTTGTATGTCAGAGCCTTTGCTCAACGATGTTAAATTATATGAAAGACGTTGAGAGAATTCACTAAGGATGAGAGACCTATCCGAGGTTGTATATTAGAGCATTTGCTCGATTACA
>NW_021319527.1:587975-619212 GCF_001605985.2 Dendrobium catenatum | reverse complement strand
TCTGAATTGTTGTAGGAATTTTATACTTGTTGTTTTTTAATATTTTTTTTTAACTTCCGGATCTTCGTAGGAATGATATACATGCAGTTTTTCATTGTTTTAAGTTTCCGGATCGTTGTAGGAATGAGATACATGCAGTTTTTCATTGTTTCGAGCTTCCGAGTTATTTTAAGAGTAAGTTATGTATAAGTCTCTCGCTGTTTTTGTATTCCAAGCTGTGTCAAAGTGAGTATTTGTTGAAAAGCAATCATAAATATCTTAGTTATGTGAATTACATTATTAGAAGCATGTTTAGCTATAAAGGTTCATGGATAATGAAATATCGCTATGCTTTCTTCTTTATTTGATTAAGTTTTGCATAAAAAGTGAGCAATTGTGTTGGATGAGAAATGCATGAGTATTAGTTCTAATTTTAATATAGATTGTCTCATGTTGGAGAAGTTTTATATTTTGCTTTATATTGAGAAATTGTATGATTTGTTTTATGTTAAAGATGCTTTGGAGGGTTTTAGGAAATGCTTGGTATTAAAAAAGTTTTGTGAATGTATTTATGGTTAAAAGTTTTACGAATTATTTTACGTCGAGAGACTTTATCGAAAGTTTTTTTTTTTGCGAATATTTTATGATAAGGGCTCTACAATGAGGGGTTTTTATAAAATCTTCTGGTTGGAAAGCTTTGGGTTTTTCTACCCCACTCCAAATGAAAGGAGAGGCACTTGATTATGGGTTGTTGGGTAGGATTTTGTGTCAAAAGAGAAGAGATTTTGGTAGATAACTTTTGAAAATTTTGTGTAATAGTTCATTTAGAAGTTCTTGCAATTTTTTTTTGTTTGAGATCTATAATTTGGTGGTTAGACTTGTTTAGTAAGCCCCTTTAGTGTCTTTTGGGAATGATTAATGCTTTACTATGTGAGTTAGGTTCTCTTAGTAGTCCCTTCTAAAAAATAAGTGTTTGGATTTGAAGTTTTAGGAGCTTTGTGTTAGAGGTCTTTAGTGTCTTTTGGAGCAAGACAGTCCCCCGCTCATTTGAACTCTCCCTTTAGTGTTAGTTTCTAAAATATGGAATTTTAGATAGACATAAAACCAAAGAGAGTCTAGTTTTTAAGTTTAGTGTTTGGAATTTGTTTCCTTTAGTTATTTTGGACTTTGTTTAAAGGGTAGCTAGATTGTTTGAGTCGAGTCTTATATCAAGTGCCTCATTTGGATTGTGGGAACAGCAAAGGGCATTGTTAATGTTGCTTTAAGATACACTTGACTTTAAAGAGGTGTGTCCAAAACAACAATGCCTACATCCCTTTTTTATATGATTTTCATTCTTCTTCTTTTTGTTGCTTTTAGTTGTCTTTTACTTCACCGTTAGTTTTCTTTGTTGTTTCTTTCGTGCTTTGACACTACGCACTTGCAAAAATGAGGAGAACCCGAAACACAAGTAGCTCAACCAGTAACAAAAAGGTACGTTCTATTTCTTTTCTGCAATTTCACTCTTTCATATTATTAATTGCTTATAGAACTGCTCTAATTCACTTTTCTTTTATATTTTGCGATGTACTTTTTGGAAAGCAATGGATAAGGAGCACTAGAGCACTTGGAGAGGGAGTTAGGACAATCGGATCTGAGCATCAGTTGCCCCTATTCATTCCGGTAGGGGCGCTACGGGCGGAACCACCGGGTTATAGCCTCCAGTGCTATAAGTTTTCTTAAAAAAACTTAGAAAACCTTTAGGGGTCTAGATGTTTGTACGCCTCCCTCCCTTAGGGCCTTGTAGAAATTTTAATTATAATTAGGATTGCTTTACTTTTGTTAGATCCCTAAAATCTTGTGACATCCGGGTAGAAGTCTTAGAAATTAGAAAAAATAACATCACTTTTAATCCTACAATACTAGTGACATTTAAGGACAAAAATTAAAGATCGAGTCTTAGAAAATATAGACTTATGTTGCATATTCCCTATAGAGTAGAAATATTAAAATAAAAAAAAAAACTTAGTGACACGCTTTCTTAGATTTAGTTTCTTTTCTTAATTTACTAATAATCAATCAACCATCCCTAATATAATTCCTAAAATATGTTAAAACACTCAATTCTTAATTAAACTATTATTAACATTTTATAATCATTAAACTTTAAAATCTAAAATGCAAACCTAAATCAAATCTAACTAATTTAATAATTGATTCATAACCAATCAAAAATTTAAAAGAAATAAATTTAATTAGGAGATTAAATCTAAAACTAAAATTCATTAGGATAAAAATACTTCTAAATATCAAACCCTAGAATAATCTTTAAAATCAATCAATAAATCTCCTTTTAATAAAATACATAATATACTTTTTCTTTTCTTTTCATAACAAACTAAAATAATTCAACAAAGTTAATTATTACTGGGTAACTCAGGCCTACGAGGCTATTAAGTTTGCCCCAAGGAGGGTGAAATAAACCTCACGGCCTCGATGTGAAACAAAGGTGTTAATTAATCAAATGCTAAAATAAAAATATTCTAAAATCAATCTTAAAATACTAAGATTTGAACATTAACTAAAATTTCCTTTGTCCCTTTCAACAAACAAAAATACAAACAACTCTAACTAAATTATCCTATATAGGACCTACCAAAATCACACAGCTTACACACACTTAGATGAGTATGATAGGACATGACTATTAGCTTTAGGTTAGGTTGTTGTTCTGCTTTTCTTTTCTGTGCCGTGTTGTGATGCTCTGCATGTGACCTGTGTGCTGGTTATTTTTGCTACATGTTGTGGCTTTTCTGTGATGCTTTTCTGTGACGCTTTTTTTGCTCTTTTCTTTTCTACATTATTGTTGTGAGCGTTAGAATACCCATAGGTTAGGCACGCTACTAATGCTGTCTTCCTACAGGTGGGGGTACTTACACAGCGCTAAAAAGGAGGGCTAAAATTAATAATGTCATTTATAACTGCTTTAGGTACCTGCTTCAGTTGCTTAGCCCCCAATAATCAGAGCATGGCCAAGTGTGATTCATTTTTCAGCATTTTTGTTTATATCTAACTGCTTGAATGAATTTTTATTATAAACTGCTTAGGATAACCCCTGCATGAGAGTCTAGATTTTCTATTTTCAATAATGTAATGTATTTGATAATAAAGATTGTGAAAATCATTAAAATAAGGCATTTTTAGAGATGTAGGAGTCCAAAGGGAAATAGGGTTTTCTTTTTCAGTTGGGCATCCTTTTGGAGGACGTACTACGAGGAGCCCGAAGAGATGAAGATGATCCAAAGATGAATCAAAGAAGGGAAGACGAAGACTGAAGATGTAAAAATGCCTTATTTTAAGATTTGCGTCGTTCCCGAGATGTTGTCGGTGGAGCCCGGCCACCACTACTTTTCTGTACTTTATGATGTAATATTGTATGGCACTTGCCATGGACACTCTTTTTCATGAGATTTTGTTTTTGCTGTTGTTTGTTTACTTTGCTTACGCAGTAGAACCAGCATATTTTTCATAGATTTCTTTCTTGCATGTGCTTGTGCCTGACTCGCTAGGCTCTTTTAGGATAAAATTATTCTACTCATAATTAATAAAAAAAATTTAAGATTAACTCACATAGAAATATAACGATTCTAGGTAATAGCCGGAATTGTCCGGGGTCGCATACATATATTCTCTCTTCTTTTAGACAAACTTCCCCGCCTGCGGGTAGAGTCCGGATAATCTGGCCTATAAGGATGATGTGCCAGACCTGGGGAAGTTTAGTCATTCTCAAAAATTATTTTATAAGCCTTTTTTAAAATTTCATACATTTATGATTTGGAGACTTTGACCAGCATAAATTGCATTAGCAACCAATTAAAATATAAATTTAATTGCATTAGTTTTATGTGCATAATACCACTCATAAGTATGGGATCACTTAAGAATTTCTCTAGTTGTCGATCCCAAATTCCAATGTCTAAACTATCCTCCCATCTTTCATATGGACTGGACAGCATGGATTTTATACGATTATGTGGTTTTAGCTGGCTTCCTTTTTCAGGCAAGGAATAAGTCCAAGTTACACTAGTTAGGTCGAAGATGTTAGTGTCGTGTGTATGACACTACATCTTTTATAGATTTAGGATCTAAAGGTGAGTGGTACAGGTGTACCACTATACACCTTATTGATGGGTAAGTTCTCCATTCTTTCGGAGGTTATAAATCCTACCCATCCGCATCACACAGATGATGTAACCTCCCTCTTTCTCTCATGCATGTCTGAGTGCGTTGTCCTTCCTTTTTCTCCAGTTTCCACTTCTTCGAGCCGACCGGATGTTGACTGAACCACGTGTAATTGATTGAACCAAGTTGGGACCTTCTTCCCTTTGATTAAGAAAGCCTAGAAACCCTTTGCACTAAACTCATTAGAGAAGATAATCTAACATCCTAAATCGAGAGTTTTCTTAGACCGAGGTTTAAGATGTAATTAACTACGGGGGCTTGCGCCCGTAGGAAACCGATCCCCACAATCAAATAAATCATATTCAAGCTGATATATCGAATAGGGGAAATCTCATGAATTTAGGGTTAGATATATTATTATCCATCGAGGTGTGTAGGTAAAAACTGCTATCCTCCATGGTTAATCGTATATATAACTCCATCTGCTCTTTCATTGGCCTGCTTGTGTCGATTGTAAAGGCCTACGACCGTTTTATTCTACGGGATAGTGTGATCGTACCCTTTGCATTCGAACCACATGAGCAGAATCCTTTAGGAGACCCACAGATTTCTGGCGATCACGGTGGGACAGGTTTCTCTCTCCATCTTTGAATATTAAATTATCTTCTTTTGTGTGCACTCTAGGTTTAGTTCTATTTAGTTAGGTTCTTCCTCTTCTAGCATTTATAGGCTATTCCGTCCCTTTCTCTCTCATTCCTTCCGGTGGTTTTGTTTACGCTAATTGTTGTAATTTGTGTTAGCGGACAGTGCAATGGCATACTCTGGCCCTTCAATTACTTTCTGTTTTGGCTCTGACTCGCGGGTGACACTTCCTGAGTCCCTGTTCTTGAGCCCACCTGCGGGGGGGGATTACCTTCGTTTCCTTTACCGACTCGGTGTACGTCACTCTGGGCAGGCCGATCCCCTCCGAGGCTGCTACCTTCTCTCCCCCTCAGAGGAGAGGACGCGCAGCCATGCAACCGTTTGAATGACCAGTTGCTCGGCAGCCTACTCGGGCACCTGCCGTCCTGTTGCTGTTCGTGCACAACCAGTGCGCCCGATGGCTAGGCAGCCAGTGTCTAGGCTACACCCTGTTCACCCGATTCATCCAGCGGTCAGGTGGCCAGCGCCTGTCGCTCCTATTATTCGTGCAGCCCCGGGCCCTCAGCGTCGGCAACCAGTAGCAGTTCCTTTACCGACTCGGTATACGTCACTCTAGGCAGGCTGATCCCCTCCGAGGCTGCTACCTTCTCTCCCCCTCAGAGGAGAGGACGCGCAGCCATGCAACCGTTTGAATGACCAGTTGCTCGACAGCCTACTCGGGCACCTGCTCGTCCTATTGCTGTTTGTGCGCAGCCAGTGCGCCCGGTGGCTAGGCAGCCAGTGTCTAGGCCACTCCCTGTTCACCCGGTTCATCCAGCGGTCAGGTGGCCAGCACCTGTCACTCCTATTATTCGTGTAGCCCCGGGCCCTCAGCGCCGGCAGCCAGTAGCAGTTCCTTTACATGTTGTTCAGGTAGAGGCTGCTCGTGCTTGGGTCTCCCCTCCTCCTTCTTCTTCGAGGAAGAGGGTTGCTCAGGCCGAGCTTCCTCCACCTCCTACTTGTCGGGTTTCTGTTTTTATCCAGTTGTCTCATCCCGAGGCTTCCGAGGAGACCCCGACACTCCCTTCAGTAGTTTCTGTTCCTCCTGTCCAGCCAGTTAGTACGGACATAGCTTCTTCCTCCACCTCCTGCATTGGGAGAAGGTCTAGGAGGAATAGGAACAGGAGATTGCGCTTAGCGACATCCGATGCAGCAGTTCAGTGGATGGCAGATTCTGTGGCTCATCAGGAGCCGGCTCAGCAGAGGTTGGTTCCCTTACAACGGGAGCCACGTAGACGAGTAGTTACCCCGGTCTCGGATGTTGTAGTTACCCTTGAGATCGACGCAATCCAGGGAGGACGCTTCTCCCCGCTAGTACATAGTGGTGACGAGGAGGATGCTGTTCGCATTACGGCGGTTCCTCCTGTCCCCACTACTCTTCCTCACGCTCGAGTCCCCAGAGATACTGTTGTTAGGACCCACACCCAGAGGATCCGAGGTATTATCCATTTAGCGCGTGGTAGGGGTCGTGTTAGTGAGGAGAGGTTACTCCACCAGATCTCTCAAGTGCACGCCCAGTTGCAGCGGCAGCCAGTTAGATAAAGTTACCGGTGGAAGAGAGGATAGCCACCACGACATCAGACCAGAGTAGTTCCTACCGTTAGACCTCAGACATGTGTTCCTATTGTTGGACGACGCCCCCGCCGTCATGGACGTCGCCCACAGTTGGAGCCTATTCGACCTCAACTTGGTTCAGTTGTCGTTCCCCCCTCCACTCAGTTAGATGTTCCTACTGGGTCCCGTCGTAGTAGATGGGTTTGGAGACGTCAGCAAGTGGATGAGCCTGTCGAGACGGAGCAGACAGTTGGTACGATTCGACGAGTTGCTACAGTCCCTTCAGTGTCGGTACCAGTTCAGATGAGTCATAATGCAGTAGATGTTGAGGGTAGTGCCCCGGCTCGAGTAGAGCCAGCTTCTGTTTCTAGTCCCCATAGGATTTCTTTTCCTTTGGGTCCGTACATAGATGCTCTTTGTCAGACCTTCTATGATGAGGACTTGCTCGGGGGAGAGTCAGATGAAGACATCCCCGTACACCGTGTTTGTGTTGTCACAAGGCGTGGCATCAGATGATCAGCGTGAGCAGTACGATGATTTAGAGAAGCAAGAGGAGGCTGATGTACCTTCCACCTCAGCACAGGGTGGACCTCCCCGTTCAGTAGATACGGATGCTACAGTTTTATAGTTGCAGACTCAGATAGCAGAGATGGATAGAGCCATGGGGGCGATGACCACCCAGTTGACGGCGTTGGGGGCTACACCCCATGTCATGGATGTAGGTACTCCTATTACATCTAGAGACGAGCTAGTGGTACCACAGTTGGTAGTGCCAGAGCCTTTTAGAGTTGATAAAGTTCATAGGGCAGTTTCGATGTCTCCCCCACCAGTACAGTTGAGTGTGCCAGTCCAGAGTCAGTCAGTACAGTTGTCACCAGTTCAGATTCAGAACATGATTGCACAGAAGGTTGATCAGGCTATCTCTTCTAGAAAGTCTGGAGATTCTATTAGTAGAGGTTGCCCCTACTCGGTAGAGTACGAGCGGGAGCCTTACCCCACTGGTTTTGTTCCTCCCCATTTCCGAGTGTTTGATGGGTTTGGGAACCCAAGACAACATGTGGCTCAGTATCAGACCATATATTGTAACATTGGAGGAAATGAAGCATTGATGCTGAGACTGTTTGTTAGTAGCTTAGGGGGAGTGGCATTTGAGTGGTATGTCGATCTCCCTAATGATTCAGTTCATACTTTCGCTGAGATGGAGCAGTTGTTCGTGCAGAGGTTCATCAGTACAGAGCATAGAGTGACTGTTGGTGAGTTGGTAGTGACCAGACAGCGCCCCCACGAGTCTCTACCTAACTATATTGTTAGGTGGAGAAACCTTAGTCTTCAATGTGAACCTCAACTGCAAGAGCAGTATGCAGTTGAGATTCTGCTGAAGAACATAGATGGTCCTATTGCTCCTTATCTGAAAGGTTTTAGCATTCGAATCTTTCGAAAATTGTTAACCAAAGTCACTAGCCTGCAGGACAGCATACCCAGTGCATTCTCTCCTAAGGTTGAGAGTCAACCCCCACGTAGACCTCAGCGTTTGGAGTTTACTGGGGCACCATCTCCTAGGAAGAGGGAGGTGCATAGTACTTCTGATACTCATGATAAGGGCAAGAGGCCCATGGTTAGTTCAGTACCACAGCATCCACCACCACCTCGACCTCAGTTTCAGCCCCAACCTCAATTACCACCACCAGCACAGCCTCCTGTTCAGTCTCAGCCACAACCACAGAGTCAGCAGCCTAGGCCCTCTTATAGAACTCCAGAAAACCAACATCACTTGCAAGAGAGGCTTAGCAAGGAGTATCCCTTTAAAAGGGAGAGTGTAAAGAAGATTTTCAAGTTTTTGGTCAAGAAAAACATTCTGACATTTCCACCCAACAGGAGAGTGGAAGAGGAGGGGCAGACATATCATCTTTTGTATTGTCCATTTCATAGGCATATTGGTCATGTGATTGAAGATTGCTATGTATTCAAGGACAGAGTGGAGAGCCTTATGGCTATGGGTGAGATTCACTTGCAGGACAGCGACCTAGTGAATCCTCAAGGCAAAGTTGCTCAGGTTGTTCAGATGATTACTAGCTCCAGTAAGTGTGGTGTTCAGAGCAGTGATAATAGAGCACCTCTTAGTTCTAGGAAGGAGTGGCAGCTTGCACTCTCTCGTAAGACAAGGGGTATGATCAGACGGGCAGTTCAGAGTTCAGAGGCAGTTGAGAGGAGGCCCCCACAGGCCAAGTCGACAGTTGTCAGTCCAGTTCCTTTGTCAGCTTCTTTTTCTTCTTCTATTGTAGTGCCTAACACATTTCTTCAACTTCTACTTGTACTAGAAAGATGTATGAAAGAGAGAAATTTATTGTAACTTCTGAGGGGAAGACAGGATCTCTTCCAGCACTTACGCTGAAGGATTTTGTTCTCCATTCAACTGATGATGAATTAATATAAGAAAATGATTCTGGCTACTTTTGGTGTCTTGCTCCTTCTAGTTCTACTTTTTCTAGCACTCGTTCTTCTTCTGTTTTATTTATTTCTGAAAATGGTGATGATTCATCTTTTGAAAAAGAGTTTGAGTGTGAGGAAAAATCTGTATTTGCTATTCCTGAAGGAGGTTGTTACATGGATTCAGGAGATGAATCCGAGAACACTCCTCAATCACTTTTTGTTGAACCAATACAAGCCATGTCACTTGAACCAAATGAGTCCTCTATTTAGTCTAACTCAATACGAGAGATACAATTACGTTCAGGTAAGGTCCTACCACCTAAAATGGATAAGAATAATAAAGAAAAAGATAGAAACATCATTATCCAATAGGATGATCCTATCCCTCCTCAAGCACAGGCTAAGGAGAAGGGAAAAGACCCTCAGTTGGATGTTGATTACAATGTGTTGGCTCATTTGAGAAAGATTCCTTCTCTTCTTAGTGTTTATGATGCACTAATGATGTCTTCCGACTTGAGAGAAACTTTGGTGAAAGCTTTGCTTGAACCTGAGTCTTATCAAGCCTTCTTTGCCACTGAGTCAATTAAGGATGCATGCTATTTGAGAGAGATGCCATGCATTATCTTTTCAGATCAGGATCTTCTCTTAGGGACTTCTGATCACAATCGTCGCTTGTACGTCACCACTGAAGTAAATGATTATGAGTTGAACAGGGTTCTTATTGACCAAGGAGATTCAGTTAATATCCTTAATCATGCCACCCTGCAGAGCCTCTCCCTTGAACATTTGAAACTAACTTCAGATAAAATTATACTGAAGGATTTTAATGATCAAGGTCAGCGAGCTCTAGGTTCCATCACTTTGCCTTTGCGTTTTGGAGATCTTTTGACTAAGGCAAAGTTTCATGTTATTGAGGCAGATATCTCATACAAGGCTCTCTTAGGAAGGCCTTGGATACATGAATATGGAATGGTGCCATCTACACTGAACCAGTGCATGAAGTATATGAGGAACGATGTAGAGTTTTCCATTTCTGGAGATACTCAACCTTTTATCGTGCATGAGGTCTCTATCTATGATGATGCCGAGCATTACATGCATCAAAAAGCTCGTAGACCTCCCACTGCCCAGTCACCAGTGATATCCATTAGTGTTGTATAGGGTCCTATGCAGTCACTTGCATAGGGTCCTATACAACCACTAGCACAGGGTCCATCACAGGTTAGGATTGGGGCAGATATTTTCACTGAAGATCCTGATGGATCTTTATAATTTGTGATCAGGCACGATGTTCCCCCTAATAGAGGTAGGGGATGGCGTGATAGAGGTTGAGGTAGAGAGTCAGTTCGCCCTCCGAGAAACTTTGATACTTGAATCCGTCCTCCCTCGCACTTGTACACTTCCCCTTTGACTGTTGAGTCTGATTCTGATGATGAGATGATTGTTATTCCTCGTCATTCAGTTCCTTTGCCTACCTTTAGTGTTGATCACAATTCCTATCCCACATTCCATAGGAGTTTAATATCTTAGGGTGGTTTAGTTGTTGATAGTGATTCAAACGACGACGGAGATGTTGGACGTTAGACTACTAGCCAACAATTCCTTTCTCGTTAGATGTACGGAATGAGAATTGAGGAATCTCCTCCTCAACCTTCGCCTATACCTTCCATCGGTGTTTGTGGTGCACTACCCTTAGATAGGCGCTATATATAAGAGCTGCACACTCTCTATGTGCCACCACAATCTGCTTGGCATGCATCGTTGTTTCATAGTGTAGGTGTCTCACAAAGTACTGATATACATGATTCTGTGGAATCCACTGTAGATGATGAGATCATACCAATTCCCCGATACTTTTCCCTGCTGTGGATAATTTTGTTGAGCGATGAATTGTCCCTTCGACTTGGTCAGGTAGACAGGCTCAACAGCAGGCCCATATTTGACGAACTGATTTTCCTCGAACTAGACAGGGTATAGGCTATTCTCAAGATAATCAATCCCCTTCCACCAACATTTGGGTTGTCTCTTATTCCTATCCGATCATTTTCATCTCCGATGATGAAGACCCAGAGGAAAATGAGGACAGGGTCCTTGAAGCTCCACGTGAATTCGAAGATGGCGCCAGTTCTGCCATGGATGAGTTGTGTGAGATTAATTTGGGCACTGAATCGGATCCTCGGCCTATCTTTTATAGTGCTTTACTATCCGTGTCTGTATAGACTTTCGTGATTTGAATAAGGCATGTCCTAAGAATGATTTTCCTCT
This sequence comes from Dendrobium catenatum, assembly GCF_001605985.2. Taxonomy (NCBI): domain Eukaryota; kingdom Viridiplantae; phylum Streptophyta; class Magnoliopsida; order Asparagales; family Orchidaceae; genus Dendrobium; species Dendrobium catenatum. The sequence goes on along the minus strand of NW_021319527.1, from coordinate 608,142 downwards.
CCCTATTCCTGAGCTTATGGTTGATATTGCTTTGTCCCATAGCATTTTTTCCTTCATGGATGGTCATCTAGTTACAATCAGATTAAGATGGCCCCTGAAGATGAGAAATTCACTGCTTTTTGCACCCCTATCGGTGTGTTCTTTTACAAGGTGATGCCCTTTGGCCTCAAGAATGTCGGAGCCACCTATCAGCGTGCTATGACAGTCATTTTTGATGAGCTGATTCATGAGCAAATTGAATGTTCTGTGGATGATTTAGTGGTCAAAAGCAAGGTCCATAGTTATCACCTCCGAGACCTACGAATCATTTTTGAGCGCTTAAGAAAGCATGATTTGAAGATGAATCCCTTAAAGTGTGCATTCGACATCACTGCGGGAAAGTTTCTCGGTTTTATCATTCGCTATCGTGGCATTGAGATTGATCCCTCCATGATCAAGGCCATGGTGGACTTGAAACCCCCTAAGAGTCTTACCCAGCTGAGGTCGTTCCAGGGTAAGCTTGCTTTCTTGCAGAGATTTATCTCCAATCTCGTCGGCAGATGTCATCCCTTTACTGCTTTGGCGAAGAAGGATGCCCGCTTTCATTGGGATAAGAGTTGTCAGGAGGCCTTTCAGAGCATAAAGCGCTACCTGATGAGTCCCCTAGTATTAGCTGCACCCATCTTTGGTAGACCGTTGATTCTTTACACTACTGCTTTGGATGAGTCGCTTGGTGCACTTTTAGCTCAAGAGAATGAGGAAGGCAAAGAGAATTCCTTATACTACCTTAGCAGACGGTTGATTCCTGCAGAGCTAAAATACCCGGCAATGAAAAAGTAGTGTTTGGCTTTGATCTTTGTTGTACGTAAGCTTAAACACTATATGCTCTCACAAAAGATTAGTTTGATTTCTCAAGTCAACCATTTGCAGTACCTGATGACCCGTCCGACTTTGTCAGGTCGTCTAGCACGTTGGTCCATGATTTTGTATCTCCTGAAGGCCACACCATTCGTTACTCTTACAGTCTTTCAGAACCTCGTACTAATAATGAAACTGAGTACGAAGCCTTAATTGTAGAACTTGAGTTGGTCATTCAGATGAGCATTATGTGGGTGAAAATCTTTGGAGATTTCCAACTAATTATTAATCAAGTGGCTGGAATTTTTAAAGTTCTCAAACCTGAACTCTTGCCTTATCACAATAAGGCAATGGAGGTTTTGTATTTGATCCCTGAAGTAACTTTAGTTAGAATCCCTCGATCTGAGAATGGTAGAGCGGATGCACTAGCTAAACTTGCTAAGGAGTTGGCTGACCCGACTGGAAATCCGGTGTCGATTGTTGTCCAGTACCGACAAGCCTTGTGTCCCGCGGACTTGTCTTCTCTAGATCAGAAACTCACAGCGTGCGCTGTTAAGGAAGAGTCAGATTGGAGAGTCCCTTTTGTGGAATACCTTAAACGTGGTAAACTTCCCGATGATCGCTCTCTTGCCACTCAGATTAGAAAGAGAGCCTTATCATTTTCATATATAAATGAGACCCTGTACTGAAGCTCTTTTGACTAGATGTGGTTGCGTTTCCTCAACAACGAGGAGGCTCGTAAGGTCATGGGTGAGGTACATGAGGGACTTTGTGGTGCTCATCAGTCCGGACCTAAGATGAAGGTTAGAATTAAATGCCTTGGTTACTACTGGCCGACGATAATCCGTGATTGCATGGAGCTTGTTAGGAAGTGCCACCAATGCCAGATTCATAATACTGTTATTCATCAACCTCCTAATCCGTTGCACCCCACTATATCTTCCTGGCCTTTCGAGAGTTGGGGCACAGATATAGTGAGTCCTATCGACCCTCCTTCCTCTAAGGGTCATAGGTTCATCATGACTGCTACTGATTACTTCTCTAAGTGGGTAGAAGCTATCCCGCTTAAGGAAGTCAAATCAGAAGATGTGATGCGCTTCTTTCGTGATCATGTTGTCTACCATTTTGGTGTTCCACGCCGTATAATTTTAGATAACGGCCCGTCTTTTAGAAGCACCAAGATTGTTAGATTTACCCGCCGCCATAACATAAATTGGCGCTATTCCTCGATTTAGTATCATAGGGCTAATGGTTTGACTAAAGCATTAAATAAGATCTTAGTCCAATTAATAAGAAAGATACTTGTGGCAAATAAAAGAGAATGACAAGACAAATTGCATGAAGCATTATGGGCCTATAGGACTACATACCGTACTCCTACTCAGTGTACACCATATGTTTTAACTTTTGGGATTGAAGTTGTCCTCCCACTAGAGATTGAGCTCCCTTCGTTGCGTGTATCAGTTAGCCACAATCTGTCCCACGAGGATAATGCCCGACTCCGGTTGGAAGAACTTGATGGTTTAGAAGAGTTTTGTTTGCAAGCTTATCAGAACCTTAAGTTATACCAGGCCCGTATGGCCCAGGCACATTATCGTCTTGTCCAACCCCGTGCTTTTTAGGTTGGGGAGTTAGTCCTTGTAGTTAGTCCTTGTCTTGCGTAGGCTTATCATCTCGCACCGTCGTCGAGGTGGTAAGTTTGAGCTCATTTGGGAAGGCCCATTCGTTGTAGAGCAAGTATACGAAGGTGGATCTTATTTGCTAGTTGATGCGAATGGCGTTTATCACATGCCCGTCATTAATGGGCAGTACTTGAGAAAGTACTACGCTTGAATTTGCACATCGCAAGCGGCATCTCCCGCCACTTGTAAATATCCCTTTGTATAGATATAATTCTAAAGGATTTCTTGCACTTTTCGGCAGTCCGTGACCACGACGATTTGTCCTCTACCACGTGATGTTCGTCATGCGAAGTATGAGATCATCCTTAAGGGTTGTATGTAAATACGCCGTAGGAATGTTTGTGCTCACGTCCACATTCACTAGTCACTTTGGTGTTGTTGCACAAGACCTCCTTCTCAGTTCCCTTCGAGGGTTGACTTTCTCCAGTTTCACTTGTCACCTTCAAGTGTGGTCTGGGATACCAAAACTACTAAATCAAATTTCTAAAGAATGTGATACTTGGTCCATCCTTGATCTATATTTGTCAAATATAGTGATGTTGATCCATTGTCACTTTGTGAATTCCTCTATAAATTATTGTTGTAATCTTTCTCTCTTCCCAATTTTATTCATGTGGCGAGTATGGCCTGAGTTATCAAAGCCAATAATTTTCCCCTCTTAAAAAAAAAAGAAAAGAGGGAAGCTCTTAATTTAGTAGAATCGATTTCCCTTGTCACAGGTGGAACCCGGTTTTACACTCCAAGAGCCCAAAGTCTCTCCAAATTCTCTTCTTTTTCTCTCTTTAAGGCACTTTGTTGATTTCCTAAGAGATAGCCATATATTCACTTCTTCGATTATGGTTGTTTACTTTTAATGGGATATTGTCTCCCTTACTTGTGATATGGTACATCTGGCTCCAGATGTTAACATCACTTCTCAGTGGATTTTGATCTTCTAGCAAAAAGTTGATCCACTACTTCTTTCAAATGATATATTTTCTCATTGAGATCTTAATTTTAGCTGTAAGAGCAGTCTCTTTGAATACATAAATGTTGCTTGTACTTTTCACAGGATCTCATCAATTAGCATAGGTGTTACCACTGTGATTTCTTTAGTAATCACTAATTTTTGAGATGATGATTGTTGTTCTTAGTAGCAAGTGTGTCCCCTTGCCACTTCTATTGCTATTCCATTGATATGAGATTATTCTTTCGTTTGTATGTTCCTCTTCTTAGAGAGATATACATTAGTTGATTACCTCATGTTTTATGACTTCAATTTTATCCTAAGAAATACTACTTATATTTTCATTACTCATGACTACGACGATTTGTCATCTACCATATGGTAACTAGAATATAAGTTTGGGATTTCTTAGACGATGGATTACTTTTCTTTCCCTCACAGCACCACGCACATGTGCGTTGGGTGGTTGTAGAGGTGACTTTCACTCTTTGTTTTGCCGTTTCGAATAAGGTCAGGCAAACGTTGAGTCATCCTCATTCACTGTTGCAATCTGGTCAGGTGAATGTTGGATTTTGTCTTTTGTTATGCTGATGTGATCTGGTCAGGCAGACATTAGACCTTTTGGGAAGCTCTTTATTTGTTATTGTGAATATGGTCAGATGAATATTGAGCTGTTCTCATTTGCCGTTACGAATATGGTCAGGCAAATGCTGAACTCCCTTTCTCTTTTCCCCTTTGTCTCGCTGGTGCGATCTGGTCAGGCAAACATTGGGTCGTCCTTATTCAATGTTGTAATCTGGTCAGGTGAATATTGGACTTTCTTCTTTTATCCCACCATTGCAATTTTGGTCAGGTGGATATTAGACTTTCGGGAGGGCTCATTATTCGCTATTGTGAATATGGTCGGGTGGATTTTGAGCCATCTTCATTCACTATTATGATCTGGCCAGGCGAATGTCGACTCCCCTTTCTGGTTGGGTGCCCGACAGAGCCCCTGGGAGGCATACTTCACCACCTCTTCATTCCCCCTATTTTATTTCTTGTTTGGGGGTTGTTGAGTTTTCTTCTGATTCTTTGTTTCGCCGTTTTGAATAAGGTCAGACAGACATTGAGTCATCCTCATTCACTGTTGCGATCTGGTCAGGTGAATATTAGATTTTGTCTTTTGTCATACTGTTGCGATCTGGTCAGGCAGACATTAGACCTTTTGAGAAGCTCTTTATTCGTTGTTGCGAATTTGGTCAGATGAATATTGAGCTGTTCTCATTTGTTGTTGCGATCTGGTCAGGCGAATGTTGAACCCCTTTTCTTTCACCCTTTGTCTCGCTATTACGATCTGGTCAGGCAGACATCGGGTCTTCCTCATTCACTGTTGCGATCTGGTCATGTAAATATTGGATTTCTTTCTTCTGTTCCACCGTTGTGATTTTGGTCAGGTGGACATTAGAACTTTTGGGAAGCTCTTTATTCGCTGTTGCGAATATGGTCAAGTGGATATTGAGCTGTTCTCATTCGCTGTTGTGAATATGATCAGGCGAATGTAGAACTCCCTTCATTTCTTTACTCCTTATTTTGTTGTTTTGAATATGGTCAAGCAAACCTGGAGTTGTCCCCATTCGCTGTTGCGAATATGGTCAGGTGAATGTGGGACCTCCTTTCTTTTCTCTATTCTGCTGTTGCGATGTGGTCAGGCATATAGATGACTTCCTTACTTGTGATTATTATTGTTTTCCTTTGACTATTGCTCTATAATATTTCCTTTGTTTTCAAGTCATTATTGAATTCTCTTCTCCTTGTATCATCTTAGATATTTGTCGTAGGTGATCGTTGAATTCCATTTGATTCTTTCTCTCTTTTCGTTAATTTGGTTCTCATTAGTTAATTGCATATCTTAGTATATTCCTTTGGTTGACCTTAAGGTTGTATCTTCCTAGATTTAGGAAGGTCAACGCCAACATATACGGTTCACACGTTGTTCTCCGCATATGTTGGGGGTCCATTTGTTGACCTCGATTTTGGCTCGAATTCCCTCGAGCACTTTCGATCGATTTAATCAAACCCCGTCGAGCCCAATTCGAGTTCGAATCAACCCGACTCTAGCTGGATCAGACTCGACTGTGTTCAATTAGACTCGATTAGTTCGTTTTCGTTGCGCCGTACCTGATTTGATTTAAATTGGTTATTGTGTTGAACCCAATTTCGTACGATTAATTTTGTTGCGATGACTCGAGCTCTAATTGGTTTGGATCGAGTCAAATTTAGACCCGAGTCTGACCCGACCTTAGCTGAATTTGATTTGATTCAGCTCAATTTGATCCTTGTTTGAGCCATTTGACTTTCTAAATATTTTGAATTTCTTTTCTAGATCAGGAAATCGTGTCGACGGCTTCGATCGAACGAAGTCTTCGTTTCAGTCGAAATCGCGCGCCTCAGTAATTTTCTGTGATTCAGGTAGACATCGAGCAGCGCAGAAGCCTCTTTCAGGGTAATTTTGGAGACTGAAGCAAGAGACAGTGAGAAGCAGGCTTTCTCCTTCGGCAATGGATTCGATTTACCCATGATGAAGGCCTTCAGTTTTTGGCATTCTCTCCCGCGCCCTCTCTCTGGATCCGGTTCTCTCTTACGGTGTCAAGACCGAACTTCACGCTCTCCCTCTCACTCTCTCGGTTCCGAACCCCCAGCTCCCTCTCACGCCTCTTCTTGTGAGCTCCAGGAGGAAACCGGACGCTCTCCCTCTCGATCTCCCTCAGTTCGAGCAAGCAGGAGAAGCCGAAGCCCCTCCATTCTCTCCTCCGTCCCTGTTGCCGTGAACCTCGGCCTCCCTTTTTCAGTAGAACTCCAGTTCGACGACGACATCGGCCTCCCTGTCCGTGAAGCCCGAACCCGACGCAGCTTGAACCACCCGATCTCCCTCCTCCGAACCGAAGCCAAGCTCCCGTCGCTCATTGTGTACGAATCAGAGCTGGACCCGACGCCTTCTAGCTCTCGATCCCACACGCCTGGACTGAGCCCGCCACCTTCTCCAGGACCCATTTTTTCTTTGTGAGTATTTTTCTTCTTCTTCTCCTTCTACTTTCCTTTTCTTCTCTTCCTTCACTCCATTCTTCTTCTAGATTTATGCTTCTTTCATTTGTTATTTGCTTCCCTTTCCTTCTTGCTTCTCCTCATCTGGTTAGTGTATCCTCACTAATACATGGTTAGAATGGTTTGGTTTCTATTAGAATTAGTTTAATAAAATATTTGCTATCTCTTGTTATCTTGTTTTGTTCATTTAATTATCAAATGAGATTTTGATGCTTTGAAAGTTGAATGTTGTTGTTGCCAACCGAGGTGAATTTATATGGTTTGGACAAAAGATGTGTTGGTCTATTTTATTTGAAAAGTAAATAGTTGCTATACAAAGCTTGGACTTGGTCCATGTTATGTGATTTGATATCTTAGGTGTAAATGATAGCAATTCTTGAGGATCCTTTTTTGCTTCTTTATAAAAGTTTGCACACCAAATGTTTGGTAAAATGTCCTTAAGAAATCTTGTGATGTTGAGGTGAATACTACCATGTGAATGCTTTGATCAAGTATTGTATCCTAAAGGACGATAGCACATGATTCCTTTGCAAAAATCTGAAATTTAATATCTTCTTGGTTGCCTTTTTTTTATGTATACATGGAGGTTTGCATATTGAGTTGATTATGTGATTCATGGAAGGTTATGTGGGCTACTTTTATGATTGCAATCAAGTAAGGGTAAATGTTATTACACCTTTAGCTTTCTTGATTCATAATGAATTTTTTTTTTGTTATGTTGGTTTTATGATATCTTGTGTTGTCAATATAGCCGTCATGTGTTGGTTTATACGTCTCTCAAATATGTTGGTCTATGTTGTTTGAGAGAAGGTAATAGATTCATAAATGATACTTGAAGCATGTTATGTGATTTGATATCTTAGGTGTAAATGATAGCAAGTCTTGAAAGCCATATTATTCCTTTACTAAGACATGCATGCTAAGTGTTTGTTTTATTGCCTATTGGGAAGCTAAGCATAGTTTCATTTCTCTTTCATGTTGGCATGAGTTAAAAGAGGTATTCTTAAGCTAAAAAATGAGAAGCAAACATGTCTGATAGTACTCCACCTATATTTCTAAGAGCATTTACGAATTCGGAACAATTAAATAGTTTTTTTTATATATAAAATGGTGACAATGCATAAAGTGATTTTATAACTCGATTCGTGAGGTTTTATAAAGGGTTGGAGAAAGTTAAAACACAAAAAGTGCATAACTATTCCAAACCTACACTCCTACATGATTTATATTTTAGTTTGTATTTGTAGCGGAAGCATGGATTGTTTAAAGCTAAGAGAATGTTATTTTAGCATTGTGTAAATGTTCAAACAAGTGTAGAATTTAAGAATTTCATGGCTATTTTACATGAGAGTTCCTATGGCATTTGGGTGGATCTCTCCTTATTTCTTTGTGAAAATCGCTACAGCTTTTATGAGTCTTTTTCTCACTAGTTTTGTGAAAAAAAAAGTGCAGAATTTTAATGCCCTTTTAGCTCCAAGCTGGTTTGGGAGTGGCCTTTATGCAGTTTTTCACTATTTCTTATATTCTAAGTTGATTGGGAACAAGAAGCATGCAGTTTTTACTGTTTTTAACTGTCTAAATGGATTTGGGAACAAGTAGCATACAGATTTTCACTGTTTTCATGTGCCGAACTGTGTTGGAAGCGAGGTATAGGCAGATTTTTGCTATTTCGATGTCCCAAACTATTTTGGTAACAATATAAGTGAAGTTTTTCATAGTTTTTAACTTCCGAATCGTTGTAGAAATGTTATATTTGCAGTTTTTCATAGTTTTTAACTTCCGAATCGTTGTAGGAATGTTATACTTGCAGTTTTTCATAGTTTTTAACTTCTGAATCGTTGTAGGAATTTTATACTTGTAGTTTTTTAATGTTTTTTTTTTTAACTTCCGGATCTTCGTAGGAATGATATACATGTAGTTTTTCATTATTTTAAGTTTTTGGATCGTTGTAGGAATGAGATACATGCAGTTTTTTATTGTTTCGAGCTTCCGAGTTGCTTTAAGAGTAAGTTATGTATAAGTCTCTCGCTGTTTTATGATAAGGGCTCTACAATGAGGGGTTTTTATAAAACCTTATAGTTGGAAAGCTTTGGGTTTTTCTACCCCACTCCAAATGAAAGAAGAGGCACTTGATTATGGGTTGTTGGATAGGATTTTGTGTCAAAAGAGAAGAGATTTTGGTTGATAACTTTTAAAAATTTTGTGTAGTAGTTCATTTAGAAGTTCTTGCAATTTTTTTTTTGAGATCTATAAATTGGTGGTTAGACTTGTTTAGTAAGCCCCTTTAGTGTCTTTTGGGAATGATTAGTGCTTTACCATGTGAGTTAGATTCTCTTAGTAGTCCCTTCTAAAAAATGAGTGTTTGGATTTAAAGCTTTATGAGCTTTGTGTTAGAGGTCTTTAGTGTCTTTTGGAGCAAGACAGTCCCCCACTCATTTGAACTCTCCCTTTAGTGTTAGTTTCTAAAATATGGAATTTTAGATAGACATAAAACCAAAGAGAATCTAGTTTTAAGTTTAGTGTTAGGAATTTGTTTCCTTAAGTTATTTTGGGCTTTGTTTAAAGGGTAGCTAGATTGTTTGAGTCGAGTCTCATATCAAGTGCCTCATTTGGATTGTGGGAACAGCAAAGGGCATTAACAGTCGAGTCTCATATCAAGTGCCTCATTTGGATTGTGGGAACAACAAAGGGCATTATTAATGTTGCTTTAGGATACACTTGACTTTAAAGAGGTGTGTCCAAAACAACAATGCCAACATCCCTTTTATATATGATTTTCATTCTTCTTCTTTTTGTTGCTTTTAGTTGTCTTTTACTTCACCATTAGCTTTCTTTTTTGTTTCTTTCGTGCTTTGACACTACACACTTGCAAAAATGAGGAGAACCCGAAACACAAGTAGCTCAACCAGTAACAAAAAGGTACTTTCTATTTCTTTTCTACATTTTCACTCTTAATTTCATATTATTAATTGCTTATAGAACTACTCTAATCCACTTTTATTTTATGTTTTGCGAGGTACTTTTTGGAAAAAAATGGATAAGGAGCACTTGGAGAGGGAGCTAGGACAATCGGATCCGAGCATCAGTCGCCCCTATTCATTCCGGTAGGGGCGCTACGGGCGGAACCACTGAGTCATAGCCCCCGGTGCTGTAAGCTTTCTTAAAAAAACTTAAAAAACCTTTAGGGGTCTAGATGTTTGTACGCCTCCCTCCCTTAGGGCCTTGTTAAAATTTTAATTATAATTAGGATTGTTTTACTTTTGTTAGATCCCTAATACCCTGTGACATCCGGGTAGAAGTCTTAGGAATTAGAAAAAACAACATTACTTTTAATCCTACAACACTAGTGACATTTAAGGACAAAAATTAAAGATTGAGTCTTAGAAAATATAGACTTAGGTTGCATGTTCCCTATATGATAGAAACATTAAAATAAAAAAAACTTAGTAACATGCTTTCCTAGATTTATTTTCTTTTCTTAATTTACTAATAATCAACCAACCATCCCTAATCTAATTCCTAAAATATGTTAAAACACTCAATTCTTAATTAAACTATTATTAACATTATATAATCATTAAACTTTAAAATCTAAAATGCAAACCTAAATCAAATCTAACTAATTTAATATTTGATTCCTAACCAATCAAAAATTTAAAAGAAGTAGATTTAATTAGGAGATTAAATCTAATACTAAAATTCATTAGGATAAAAATACTTCTAAATATCAAACCCTAGAATAATCTTTAAAATCAATCAACAAATCTCCTTTTAATAAAATACCTAATCTACTTTTTCTTTTCTTTTCATAACAAACTAAAATAATTCAACAAAGTTAATTATCACTGGGTAATCCAGACCTACGAGGAAGTTTAGTCATTCTCAAAAATTATTTTATAAGCCTTTTTTAACATTTCATACATTTCTGATTTGAAGACTTTGACCAGCATAAATTTCATTAGCAACCAATTAAAATTAAAATTAAAATTTAATTGCATTAGTTTTAGGTGCATAATACCACTCATAAGTATGGGATCACTTAGGAATTTCTCTAGTTGTCGATCCCAAATTCTAATGTCTAAACTACCCTCCCATCTTTCATATGGACTGGACAGTATGGATTTTATACGATTAGGTGGTTTTAGCTGGCTTCCTTTTTCAGGCAAGGAATAAGTTCAGGTTGCACTAGTTAGGTCGAAGATGTTAGTGTCGTGTGTACGACACTACATCTTTTGTAGATTTAGGGTCTAAAGGTGAGTGGTACAGGTGTACCACTATACACCTTATTGGTGGGTAAGTTCTCCATTCTTTCGGAGGCTATCAATCCTACCCATCCGCGTCACATAGATGATGCCACCTCCCACTTTCTCTCATGCATGTCTGAGTGTGTTGTCCTTCCTTTTTCTTCAGTTTACACTTCTTCGAGCCGACCGGATGTTGACTGAACCACATGTGATTGATTGAACCAAGTTGGGACATTCTTCCCTTTGATTAGGAAAGCCTAGAAACCCTTTGCACTAAACCCATTAGAGAAGATAATCTAACATCCTTAATCGAGAGTTTTCTTAGACCGAGGTCTAAGATGTAATTAACTACGGGGGCTTTTGCCCGTAGGAAACCGATCCCCACAATCAAAGAAATCCTATTCGAGCTGATGTATCGAATAGGAGAAATCTTGTGAATTTAGGGTTATATATATATATTATTATCCATCGAGGTGTGTAGGTGAAAGCCGCTATCCTCAATGGCTAATCGTATATATAACTCCATCTGCTCTTCCATTGGCTTACTTGTGTCGATTATAAAGGCCTACGATCGTTTTGTCCTACGGGATAGTGTGATCGTACCATTTGCATTCGAACCACACGAGTAGAATCCTTTCGGAGACCCACAATGATCTGAAGAGCAAAGCACTAAGAAAGTTGTCCCCATATGAAGTCTAACTTAAAATTGTAATTTTAACCTATTTACTTCCAGGTATGCAATAAGTGTTTTGTGATGAATTTTACAAAATCAATTAAAAAACAAAATAAATAGTATTTTATCTTCTTTTTTTTCACTTCTAAAATGAAGTTGAATTTTAATTAATTGGCTAATATATTTTTTATTTGGAAGAGAATAATATTAATATTCTAATAATGGTATACAATATATGCACCACAGGAAAGACTAAAAGTTTATGTAAATGTATTAATGGTCATATAAACACTTTCTATCTCAAGCAACAAAATGCCTCAAATTAATAAAATCATGTGACAACAATAACATCATCAAGCCTTTATCCCACTATGTGGGGTCGACTATATAAATCCTTTTTCTCTATTGTGTCGGGTTAAGAGTTAAATTCTCATTTAGATGAAATAAAGAAAGTTCATTTCTAATGTTTTATAATCAAGTCTTTTTAAGTCTACATCTACCTTTCTTAACATGGGTTAAATATAACACATCTACTCTCCTAACCAAGTCATCGGAAGGCTGTTGTTTTTATGTGACCAAACCATCTAAAGTGACTCTCTCTAATATTATCTGTCAATGGAGCTACTCCGACCTTCTCATGTATATTCTCATTTCATATCCTATCTCTAAGAGTAAAGCTACTCATACACGTGAGCATCCTCATTTATGCAACACTTAACTTAATATTATGATTCTATTTTAATGGCAACAATATGTGTCATAAAGCATTGTAGGTCTAACCACCCTTTTATAAAATTTTCCCTTAAGTTTGAGCGTACTTTTCTAACACACAACAAGCCCGATGCATTCCTCCACTTCATCCATCCAATTTGAATTCTGCTAATAATATCTCCATCTATTTCACCATCACTTTGAACAATAGACCCAAGATATCTAAAATGTATACTCTTCTTAATTACTTGATCGCTCAAAGTCACAAACCCCCATTAGATCTATTACTACTAAAATTACATTCCATATATTTAGTTTTTGATCTACTCAAATGAAAACCTTTAGACTCTAAGGTTGACCTCCATAATTCAAGTTTACTTTCAAGTCCCCCTTTAGTCTTATCAACAAAAAGAATATCGTCTTCAAAAAGCATGCACAAGAACATCCTCTTGCAAATCTCTAGTAAGAACATACATGACTAAAGCAAAAAGATATGTGCTTAAGGATAATCCTTGATCTAATCCAACTGAAATTGGAAAATACTATATCAAACCACCTTGTGTTTGAACACAAGTAACGGCTCCAGCATATATATCCCGAATGACTTTAATATAAGCATTATTAATTCCTTTCTTATTTAGAACTCTCCATAGCACTTCTCTTGAAACTTTATCATATGCTTTCTCTAAATCTATAATATCATATGAAAATCTTCCTTTTCTCTTTATACTTCTCCATTAAACCTCTAAAAAAAGGTAAGGCTTCCATTGTAAACCTACACAATATATAGGAATCCAAATTGATTTTGAGAAACATTATTGTTGTATGTGACCAAGGATCTTGGCAATGTGACATCTCTAAGTAATTAATCAAAAAGCTCTTAATATATTATTAAAAGAACTTTTGTAAAGAGATTTTGGATTTGTTTGGGATAGCTTTATAGCTTCTTTATTTTTTGGATGGAAACAACAATTTCATTTGGATACTACTTTTTGTTGCTTTCTCACAATTTTTCAGGTGGAAAGCTACTTTTTGCAACCAGAGTAATACAGTTATTTTCTCCACAATAACTCCACAACCAACTTTATAAAATATTGCAATCATTCGAAACAAATCATATGTTAGTTTTATTATATATAATATATCTTTAATAGCACTAGTAAAAATTACATACATTAAAGATTTGCTTGGGACAACATATATTTTTATGTTTATGCTTTTAAAGCTTCTTTTTCAACAACAATTTAAATATTCTTTAAAAAACAACTTTTTAAAGATAAATTTTTTAAAAATTGTATAAAAATATCATCCAATCTTATATTATTTTCATTAACTCATTTTCCTAAAACAGAAGCAATCAAATACTCTACCAAAGAAAGCTTAAACATGTGTAGCTTTCAAACATCAACTTCCCTTTTTTTCTTTTTTTCTTTTTTCTTTTTTTTGAGATTTTTTTTTTTTGTAATAGATATATTTATTACTTTTGAGAAAACATGTGATAAAGTTCCAAGAGAAGTGCTATGGCATAAGAGACCAAGGCTTCGTTTGGGACGACTTTTTATTGCTTTCTAAAACGGAGTTTTAGTACAAAAATAAAAAAATTTGTACTAAAACTCCATTTTAAAAAGCAGGAAAAAATCCGTCCCAAACGAAGCCTAAGAGTGAGATATATCTAATCTAATGGGAATGGAGACTTACGTGATATGTTTACTATTATCTGTTATGTGTTTTTCTATTATCTGATTTAATTACTATGTTATGTTAACACAATTCTAAACCTTTTGCTAAATATTTATTTATGAATAATACATTACTATTTTTATGAGTTTATGCTCATTACTATTTTATTTTATTTTTTTTTAAATTGCGTTGGTCCTATGAAACCTACTAAGTCGTAATTTGCTTATACTTACTTTTTTTTGCATGTGTTAATTTTAAGCCAAGGAAGTGAAAATGGGTAGGTTGAATAGATAGAAGTTGTTGATTCTGGTGTTAGGTATATTTTTCTGTTAGTAGAATTCCTTCTGGCAATCATACTATATTCAAATGAGTAAATATTAATTATGTACTAAGATTGTATTTTTTATGGATATTTTATCTCTAAAACTTTTCGAAGATAAATGAATTTTTTTGATGAATTATTTTCTTTACTTTTAAATGTCGATGTTTAGTGGATCTATATTTTCTATGAATAAATTAAAAGTGAAAAGAAATAAATTATTTCCAAATAAATATTGGGAACTATCATGTCGCTATCTGACACGATACAACCCATCCATCATGTGGGTTATGTCGAGTTAGGTTGTGACATTTGGAACCCTCAAATCGTCTAATAATTGAAACTATGCATCAGTTGAATGTTCCTAATCTTGAGTAAGTCCATTGGTCCCAATTAGCCCCATGATTTGTCCAATTGATCAACTAAAGCCAAATTTAACCAAATGAATGCTGAAGATTTTAAATTGAATATGACTTTTCCAAAAAATAAATCATTCAAATTAAATGGATTTAGGGTTCATAATAGGATGTCTAACTATAAAGCACATCCTCACATAGCTAATCAATCCGAAAATACCATTTTGACAATCAGCTACTCATTGGCATGTTTTTCTTGTGTACAAAATACTAACATGGATTTGTATAAGACAACCTTATATCTTCACTTGTGTTGTTGCTTTGCTTTGGAAAGATGAAAAGCATTTAAAATTATAATTTCTTTGGGAAATTTCAAATTTGACTTTTGAATTTTAATTCTGAAATCGAACGTGTCATTAGAAATGATATACCACCTTTTGGAAGACGGAGATAAAATTTCTTAATGGTTTCAGATTTAGAAGTATAAATTTCAAGCTGAATATCATAGTCAAATTCAAGAAGGAACTACATATGACCTTGAAGGTTTAAAATGATGTTGGATCAAATATTTTATTACGATAATCTAGATGGTTTATCACTAATTTAATCTTAAATGTCATAATAACAAATGATATATCTTCCTTGGGGGAACATAGTATCATTCCCTATAAATTATTTGAACATAACTATAGTAATCATTGTTCATTTTGATTTTTCCAAAGAGAAGAGGTCTTTAAATATCCTACGAAGGCAAGTACATGTAGTTAATTGCATTGTATGAATCTTGAGTTTCCTACGAATACTCTCAATTAAAATAATGATATAAATTTTATTTTGAATTTTCAAGGAGTGATATTAAATGAGTGAAATTAAAATTTCAACTAGATTTGGACTAAATTTGAGCACTTATTTGAACATAACAATAGTAATCATTGTTGATTTTGATTTTTCCAAAGAGAATAGGTCATTAAATATCCTACGAAGGCAAGTACTTGTAGTTAATTGCATCGTATGAATCTTGAGTTTCCTACGCATACTCTCAATTAAAATAATGATTTAAATTTTATTTTGAATTTTCAAGGAGTGATATTAATTGAGTGAAGTTAAAATTTCAACTAGATTTGGACTAAATTTGAGCACTTATTTGAACATAACAATAGCAATCATTGTCTATTTTGATTTTTCCAAAGAGAAGAGGTCTTTAAATATCCTACGAAGGCAAGTACTAGTAGTTAATTGCATCGTATGAGTCTTGAGTTTCCTACTGTTGACCTCGTTTTTGTCCTGATTTGTCCTCGAGCGCATTTGATCGAATTGGTCGAGTCTCGTCGGGCTCGATTTAATTCGAATCAGGATTAATTTGGGTTTGGTTTTGTTGATTTGGGTCGAGTCGAGTCGAACTCGAATTAACTCAAATCAAGTCACATTGGGTTTTGATTTGAACTTAATTTCAGTTTATTAAGCCCATCTAAATTTTGATTAAAGCTTGATTGATTTTTCTTGAGCCAATTTGAATCCTACGGTCCAATCAAGAATTTGATCGGACGGCTCCGATCCACCCTCGCTCCCTTGGTGCCCTAATAGAGGCCGAAGCCTCCATCTGAAAGAAGACTCTCGCTCGGTTGGGGAGTGAAAAAAAAAAAACTCTGATGCTGTCATTCACAGCCGAGCTCCCCTATGACACCCGATCTCTCCCTCTCACGCAGAGCCACAGCACCCCTCTCCATAGGCTTCTCGCTCTCTCCTGATCGGAACCAGAGGAGCTGACCCCGCCCTCCTCTCCGTTCTCCCTGGTTCGCAGAAGCCAAAGGAGTCCGAAGACTCCTTGTTTCCTCCCAATTTCAGGAACCCCGACGGCAGCCTAGGTCTAGTTGCCGGACCCTAGGCCGACGGTATTCCCCTCTCCCGTCCGACTCCTACCCTGGCT
Source organism: Dendrobium catenatum (assembly GCF_001605985.2). NCBI lineage: Eukaryota > Viridiplantae > Streptophyta > Magnoliopsida > Asparagales > Orchidaceae > Dendrobium > Dendrobium catenatum. The sequence continues at coordinate 591,683 of NW_021319527.1, read as the reverse complement.
GTGGGCTTCACGCCTTCTGTGAGAAGCCACCCGAGTCCCCCTCTCTTTCATCTCTCCAATCTCCTCTAGGTCGCACAGCTCCAGACCGAACCTGACGACTCGGCTTTGCCTTCCCAGCCGAGCCCGAAGCAAGTCCAATCGCTAGAATCTCTGCTCTAGCCGACCAACTTTCTTCCATGGAAACAGGTAACCTCTTTCTTCTCCCCATTTTTCTTCTCCTTCTTATTCTTATCTTCTCTTTTTCTTTTCCCCTACCTTCTCCTCCTATTCCTCCTCCATATTTTCCCTTCCTTTTTCTTGATTTCCCCTCTGACTTTCTTTCTTGAAAAGATGATAATGATTATATGGTTAGATCATCAGGTAAAGCTATACAGAGACCTTTCGTTTGCTGTTATGATAAATTTCTGGAAGTTTTATGAGTATAATACTTTTCATTTCATGAACATTTTATTTAGATGAGCAAGTTATATGACTCTATAAGATATGAACATGCCTCTAGCAAAGTTTATGTTGTTAGAGTTACGTTATTTGTGCATGAAATCTGTAGAAATTTAATTTTCTTGATGTTTGTATCATGTGAGTTTAGAGTCTTATATGTGGGTCTTGAGAAATCATATTTTCCTTCATCGATTGCGTGCAAGGCATTTGTAAAAAAAAAACATGCCTATTGGAAACAATATAAGTTTTCTTCTTGGAAGGAAAGAGTTTTAAGCAAGTGTAGTTTTGCTTTGCTTAGACGTCTAAATATAGTTTAATCTTGTTAAAAAAAATCATGAAGCTTATTTGTTAATATTGTGTTGGATTTTTTTATTTTCTTTTATGGAATCTAGTCATAAGAGGGTATCGTTGCCTGTTGCCTAGAAAACGCACAATTCATGTATTTTATGAACCATGATCGAATTAAAGTGTTTCACTAATATTCTCGGTTGTATGCTCATTGAATTGGCATGCTTTATATTTCATCTCATGTTTGCGAGCAATAATGAAGTTTGTGGAGATTATTTAAAAAAAATATAATTGGATTTAGATTCTTTGAAACTTATGATTAGATATGAGGAATCCCATAGATCTCTCGTGCTTAAAATCTCTGGGCTTGTTTTCTTCAGCTTTAAATGGTTATATGTCCCTTATCTCTTTTAAAGTTTTGTTGATATGAAATTATGGGATTGAGGTCATTTTAAAGAAATTTTCCTAGTATCCAGTTTTCTTAGTTATTGAAAGAATCATTTATTTTGACTTTGGGAACTTAGCATCATGCCTAGTTTTTCTCTTGATCTGATGTTAAAAAAAATGATGAATAATGTACTGGTTACATGATATAAGGATATCTCTCAGCATATTGAACATATCATTGTAAGTAATGCATCAAGGGCATATTTGGTCCTCTTGAATCATGATTAGTTGGAAAGATTTTATGTTTACTTTTATGGTTGAATTGTCTTATTAGTGGAGTTTGGGAGAAGGCATCAAATGGTTATAAAAGGCCACAGCTTGTATTATCTTTTAATACCTTGCCATTACCAATATGAGCATATCATTAGCATTTGTCCTTAGCAAGAATCCATGTTGTAAGAGTATGAATTTTATCACATGAGATAAGTAGTCTAAAACATGAATTGTTAGAAATTTTGTTGTTCTCCAGATTATACATTTGCAAGCTTCCTTTGAATACTTGTTGGCATGTAGTGTGGAGATTGGAAGCTTGTTGGGAAACAATTATGCATCTCATGTCTTGAGTCAATGTTGCAATGTTTTGATGATATGTTCTCTCTTCTCTCATTAGTACGCATTGGAAGTAGGTTGTATTTTTGAAAAGTATTTTGAGTATGGTGGAAGAGAACTTGAGACTTTATGCAAAAAATCCTATTATACGCATTTATGTCTTTTGCGATGGAATTTATGTATGACACTTTGAGATGTTTCATGTTGTGTTTTGTGATAAAGGAATTAGAACACTTCTTTGCATTTATGTGAAGAAGTCAATAATTATTTGGGATATTTTGCGAATGTTGGAATAAAAGAGAAGTGTATGTGTTGGAAGATTTCTAAAGTTGTCAGAGTAGGGTTCATATGAGTCGTATTTCATTTTCTTGCTGAGTCTCATGTGGTGATTGGAGGAATGAAATAGGAGCTACATTTTACATCAAGTGGAAGTTGTTGGAAAGTGATTCATATTGTGATTAGGGTATTGCTTCTAACATTTTAGAAAAGTGAATTAGCTCCAAAATCTCTCTCTTCTCATTTGCATTTGGTTCAAGATGGATCGAAGTGAAATGGTGAAATTTCATTGTGCTCTCTTAAATATTTGGTGGCATGCAACATAGAGAATAAGAATTTGTCAAGGGATCTCATAAATCATCTTGTGACTTAAAGGCTCCCATGATTTATTTTATATTAGAAAATTTCACGATTTGCTTTATGCTGGAAAATTTTGTGATTTATCTCATATTCGAAAGATAGATGTCTTTGCTTTATATTTGAAAGGAATATGACTTGTTTGTGTTGAAAAGAATTTTGATGTGTCTTATATTTGAAAATGCTATAATTTATCCTGTGATGGGAGAATCGTGCCTATTGTATTTCTTCTTGCTGGAAGGTTTTATGTGTTGTTTTATGATGAATTTTGTGAATGGTATTTTGCGAATTATTTTATGTTGAGAAGTTGGATGATTTGAGTTTCGTGAACGCTTTACAATGAGAGGTTTTATAAAACTTTCTTGTTGTAATGCTTCATGGATTCCTACCCCACACCAAATGTAAGAGGGCACTTGATGGTTCGTTTTGTGTCAAAGATGTTTTTTTTTTTTGCTAGATTTCTTATCAGAAGATTTTATGTTTTGTTTTGTTTGGGGGTCTTTCATAAGTAAAATTTTGGGGGGTTTTTTTTTTTGGTAACCTTAGTAGTAGCTTCATGTTAGAAGGATTTTGTGTCTTGTTGGAACAAAATGAACCTTGTTTATTTGAGCTGTCTTTCTCTTATTAGTGTTTACCTCTAAAGTATAGAGTTTGGAAGAGTGTGATAGATAGAAAGAGATTTTGTTTTAGTTCTAGTTTTTGGGAACTTGAGTTTTCCTTGTTGCTTTGAGTTTGGTAAGGAATAGTTGGTGTAGTCGAGTCGAGTCTCTATCAAGTGCTTTATTTGGGCTGTGGGGACAGCAAAGGGCATTGGTAATGTTGCTTTAGGGTACAATTGACTTCACAGAAGTGTGTCCAAAACAACGATGCCTACATCCCTTTTATTTCTGATTTTCGTTCTTTTTCTTTCTACTGCTTTGCTATAGATTCTTAAACCTAGTGATACATGTACGAAAATCCTAAAGGTTAGAAAACAAAACTCCCTTTAATCCTACAACCTTAGTGACACCTAAGGACAAAAATTAAGGACTGAGTCTTAGAAAACATAGACTTAGGATGCATGCTCCTTATAGGATAGAAACATCAAAATATAGAAAACTTAGTGACACATTTTCCTAGGTTTAGTGTTCTTTAACTCACATGTACATGTTCTATAAATGCAATTATTGAATTTCTTGTTAGCTATATTTAATTTTCTGTTAGTTATACTTTTGTTATTTACCTGCATTTCTTTTCTGAATGGCATCTACGCTCATATATATATTTCTCTGTTGTCTTTTCTTGCGAGGTACATTGGAGCTTAATGATCGGGAACTGAACGAGACTGTTTGCTTATAAGCTTTTAAGTGGCAG